>NC_142508.1:59832727-59984242 GCF_057876585.1 Rhinolophus sinicus | reverse complement strand
CTAAGAGAGAAGATAATGGAGACAATAACCCAAGTATATAAAAGCTACTGAATTTATTCATATTCTGAAAGAATGCTGGAAAAATCTGATGATTAATAATTTCTTATTTCTAGCCAATAGGGTTAGAGTTAGGGTTAGGGTAAAAATACTTTTAAAAATAGCTTTACTGAGATATAATTAACATACTAAAGAATTCACCCATTTAAAGCATGCAGGTCAATGGTTTTCAGTGTATTCAGTTGTGTAGCCATTACCACAATCTAATATTATAACATTTTGTCACCCCCTCAAAAATAACCCTCACACTGATTAGCAGTCACCCCCCCCCATCGCCCCAGCTCTAGCCAACCACTAATCTACTTTCTGTCTCTATAAATTTGCTTATTCTCTCAGCTAATACTTTTAAATCATGTCTGACTATTTTAAATTATTCAAAAGCAACATATCTCTCAGTTGGTTATCTATTACAGCTTCCTATTGGAAACATTTAAACTTTCAATTTGTTCTCTATGTTGATGGTCAATACATAAATTTCGCAAGGGCCAGGAAAATCAGAAATCTAGACTTCAGACAAGAACACTGGAATATCTGTTGTAGAGCTCAGTCTCACACTATTTTGAAGCTGTGTTTTTAAAACAGTGGGGTACAGTGGCTTTGCATACATTGCAAAAACATGTCCCTGCCATTTAATTTTTTTTTTTTAAACCCTGGGCGAGTTAATTTCTCTGAGCCCCAAGTAACCAATTAGTAAAACGAGGATAATAGTAACTACCATGAAGGGTGATGATTACATGAGATATTCATCAACTCAACCCTATTTATTGAGTGCCTTCCGTGTGCCAGACTCTGCTGGCCCCTGGAGATAGAGACACAGATTTCTTACCCTCATTTAATTCATTTGCACAAGAGATAGATACGCAAACAAGTAATTACATTATGAGAAAACGACTACCCAGCAAGGGCAGTAAAAGCATAAGCATGTGAATTGGGGAAAGCTGCTGAGAGAGGGGTATGTGTCTGAAATTTGAAGGGTAAGAGGGAATCTGCCAGGGGGACAAACTGCCAGGGGGATAGAGAAGTCCAGAAAAAGGTTAATAATATCTGCAATGTATGTGAAAGCACGTAGCACAACACCTGGCACATAGTAAATAATCAATATTCCCTGTCGTCCCAACTCTTACACTCGTATGTCCTTGAAAAGATACTCTTTAAAATCCAGAAAGAAATTAAAATCTTGCTGCTGCTGGAGAAAAACTGGCGGATCTGAAACTTTAGGAGTTGCTTGTTCTGTTTTTTTCCTGAGGCTAATTCATCTTTGGCAGCAAAGTACATTTTATATTTTGACTTCTTTTCCCCCACAAACTTTTCATTTAAAAAAATTTCAAACCCAGATCTCCTTTAATCTAGAACAGTCCTCTTGCCTGTAGAAGGGCCTACGACTTGGACCTGACTGTTGGCGTCGGCTTCTTTGAAGGCATCTGGGCGTCTTCCAGCCTGCAATTCTTGGACTGCTTTGCTTCATCTACACGTACTTCCTGAATGACTTCATCCAGTCCCAAGGCTTAAATACCAGTTATATGCTCGGACTCCCCACATGTCTTATCTTCAGCCCAGACCTTTCTCCCAGACTCCAGCCTTACAAGCCGTTGCCCAGGGGACATCTCTACTGAGATGCCCAGTATACTTGGCCTGCGGCAGCAGCTGCCCACAAGGCAGCAACCACACCGGCCCGGGGCTTACCTCTTAGACTTCCTCTCCTCACCGACCCCCATTAATTCCACCTCAGGCAAGCACCCATCTTACAGACCTTGCTTCAAGCCATTCTTCTGTTCGAAATAGTCTCTTCTCAGTTAGCAGCTTGGTTAACTCCCTCCCCTCCCTCAAGTCCCCTCACGTTTCAATTTCTCAATGAGACTTATCCTGGCCATTCTATTCAATACTGTAACCTTTACCCTGACCCCACACTCCTGATCCCCTACCCTCCTCAGATTTTCTTTCCTTGATGTTTTCTAACACACCATGTAATTTATTTATGTTTATTGTCTATCTCCCTGCTGGAATGGAAACTCCACAAAGGCTGGGACCTATGTCTGTTTTGTTCACTGATAAAACCCAAGCACCTGGCAGTGCCTGGCAAATAAAAAATTTGTTGAAAGAATGTATGAATATTAGGGAAACATGTCAACTTCATAAATTATAAATAGATTCCAATAATGATAACCACTAAAGTAACAATTCTCGGTGTTGGCTAATCTCGTAGCTGCTGCTCATCCTTAGTTAAGTTTTCTACAGGAGAACCAAGTACTTCAGAGCAAGAATAGGAAAAGCATTTGTTCATGGCAACAGATGGCAGACCTCCTTGAATGGCTGTCAGTAGCCTGGAACTTGTCCTACGCTGGCCTTGGCACCACCTCATAAGAGCCTGCGGAATGTTCAACAATCTTGTTATAAACTCGTAATCCGGAGCACAGGGGCTAAGATATCTCAATTAAAACACAAGTAAGGGACAGTTAAGGGAAATGTCAGGCTAATCTTTTCTTGTTTATTTTTGCCTATAACAGAATTTGTGGGGGGAAAAGGGTGGTGGTAGTGGCATTTGGATTCATTTTCTGTGAAAATGAAGCCCTAGAACAACCAGGTCAGGAGACCTATGGAAAGACTTAGCTGTGTGGCAAATGAGCTTTCCCCCTTGCTATTGGCTACCTCACAGCTGGGCTTTGGTTGGTTTGGGGGGGTGGGGTGGGGCTAGTTTAAAGTCATATACACTACTATGTTATGAGCCAGAAGCAATGCCTGAGTCCAGCCTTGACGCTAAAACCAATAATGGATGGATGTAATTGGAGCAATTAGCTCACTTAATACTCAGCCAACAGAAAAATTTCTTGTCAGAATCTGCCAGAAAGAGTTATTCAGGTTTTGCCGCAGGCAGCAAACTGAGCTGTGGCAAAGATGACCACTCCCTCCAGCTGTCACAACCAGCCATGTCAAGGTAAGAGAGTTATGCAGACACTAACTTTCCCTCTTGTTCAGTGGAAATCTGAGCTGGTGTGCACAGTGGAAGGGATAAGATGGTGAAGAGCAGCTAGAAAAAGATACAAAAAGGAATTGATGCTTCTTACTGCTGGGGGTCTTGGTGCATGGTTGAGAACTCAGGGGTAAAAGAAGATCCTAAAAACTTCCAAAGGGGGTGGAAGAATAAGGTCATATACAAAGATTCAAGATTTGCAAATGGCTTCAGACTTGTGATGCTTGACTGTGGAGCAATGTCCTCAGAATTCTGAAGGAAAATAATTTTCCACATATAATGTTACACCCAACAAAACCACTAATAACACATGAAGGTAGGAGTGGCCGATTACCTCAGTTGGTTAGACTGCTGTGCTCTTAACAAGGTTGCAGGTTCAATCCCCACATGGGCCACTGTGAGCTGCGCCCTCCACAACTAGATTGAAAAAACTACTTGAGTTGGAGCTGATGGGTCCTGGAAAAACACACTTAAATAAATAAAAGTTTTTTTAAAAATGTGAAGGTACAACAAAATTATTTTCAGGTATACCAAGTTTCAAAAATTTATCTCCCATAAACTGTTTCCTAAGGATGTTACTGGAGGATGAGCTATATTACAACAAGGGAATAAACTTAGAAAAAGAAAGACAAGGGATCCAAGAAATAGGGGAGCTACACAAAGAGGGGTAAAAGGACGGTCCAGAGCAACAGCTGCACAGAAAGCCAAGCTAACAAAGAATCCTGGTTTGAGCAGAGTGACGGAAGGTTCCAGAAGTGATTGGGGGCAGGGAGGGGATGGAAATGACAGATTATCTGGCATAGTCGAAAGGGATTTTACAGCCCTGTTGGAGATTTGGGGAAAAAAATTGTGATAGGGACATAGAAAACCAAGCAAAGTAATATATGTATACGAAAGGAAATATGAGGCTAGTCCACACCCAGGCTTGGGAGTGAAAAACACTACCAGTGATAATAATGTTATTAAGTTGGGAGGATGGAAGGAGAGCTGGGATGCTGAGAGGCAAGGGTGGATCAAGAGTGTTAATTCCTCCTCTACCAGAACAGGAGTTGGTGCCTCTTAAAAACCAGAATTAACAGAAAGTTAATAAATAATGTCTAAAATTGATAAACTGAGAAATAATAGTATACTAAACCATTAGTTTAAAATATGAACAAGAAAGTACCAGAAGAATTAGCTAAAAGAGTTTAAAGTAGTTGGCTCTGGAAAGCAGGACCCAGGACGAAGTCAGGAGACTGCCTAGTACACTGTAACTATTCAAACTATGTATGATTTTGATTTAATAATCAGTCTGGGTTAATAAATCTTAATATTCCTACAGCAAAGAAGAGAAAGGGATGTTTCTGAGGAGCCATAGTCTGGCCATATTAGGCTCTTGGACTTCCTGATTTTGAATTTGTCTTCTTTGACCTCTGCTGTTTTTGTCACTTAACATGTTTCTTATTGTTTATTCTTTTAAAAAATTTTTGTTCTCTTGTTTATGCTTTTTTTTTTAAAGAAAGTAGAAAACATGGGTAAACATTTTTTTTTTAAATTTTTATTGGGAAGTATTGGGGAACAGTGTGTTTCTCCAGGGCCCATCAGCTCCAAGTCATTGTCCTTCAATTTAGTTGTGGAGGGCGCAGCTCAGCTCCAAGTCTAGTCACTTGTGCTCTAACCAAGTGAGCTATCCAGCCGCCCCTCTTATTGTTTATTCTTAATAAAGATCTTCTACATGTACAATCCTTTCCATAACACTGAAGTACCTGAATTGACCTATATTTGATAGCGTTCTATGGATAGGTTGGTCACTTGTTCACTTGTTCTAATATAGTTATTTATTCAAAATGTCTTACATTCCTACTATTGGCTAGCAAACATGCTGATGCAGGAGTACAAAGAAAAAGCAAGCCTTGTTATTATTCTTAGGAAGCTATAGCCCCCGATAGTACCTGACAGATAATAAGAATGAAATCTTCTGCTTCTCCCTCTAACACCTGTTATAATATTTTTTAGTGTTTTTCAGTGCGGTCCCAGAATCCCCTGTGGTTATTAAAAATGCAAACTCCAAGGCCCATCCCTGGCCTCCTGAATCAGTTTCTCTGGGATCAGCGCTTTACTTACAGCACACTACGATTTGAGGGCCACAGTTTTAGAGAAAATTCCTGATGTTTCCCACTGAAGCACATTACCACCTAAGTAATTATCCAAACATTATGGTTTCAAGAGAAACTGAATGGGCTGCCCAAACATTTGGGCAAGGCTGTGAACTCAATTTGGGTCAGCAGAGCCAAGTCACTGAGGAGTCATGAGGCTAGTTTTCAAAACAAAAAAAAGACGGATGTGTAAATTCAGGATAGAGGTGAGACCAGGATGGGGGTGGGTGGTTTTATCTTCTCCACCTGGTTCTGAACTCATGAGGAAAAATCATTCAACTTCCATATTGCTATTTCTTCACTGGAAAAGTTGGTGAAACGATTTGTTTCCCTGTGAGTACAATGTTGAAATGATGAAAGCTAAAACATTTTTCAGCACTTAATATAAAAGGTTTTCCAGAATCCTATTTATTTCTCAGGTTTCGTCTGCTGTTAATTAGAATATAAAGAGCATAAAACTGTGACACTCGTAAGATGAGAATGCCCCTCATTTTACTAACAGTCAAGCCCCACTGTCCATCCCCAAGCACGCTGAGGCCAACTAGCACAATTTTGTTATTATTCTGAAGGCTGCCTCTCAGGTAGACAAGCCAGTCCTTACGATGACAAAATGAAGCAAATTCCAACTATTAAAAGTTAGAAACAACACACAGTGGGCCTTACTCACCAGGGCTACTTCAAGGGGCAATGGGACTTATTCCCCAGCTACTTAGGACAGGCCTCTCCTCCCGTAGGTACTGAGGTACTGCTCTTCCTGCTGTGTGTGGGCGCCAAGCACTGATGGCCACACCGCCAACTTGTGGACTTCAATGGTGGCCAAGTACAGCCTGTGGTTTGTCTTACTATTGGGTCGTGCGTACGTACACACACACACACACACACACACACACACACACACACACACAGAGGTGTATATTTTGCAAATCTCTTCTTTTGTTCTGTGGCTTGCCTATTCACTTAATGATATCTTTTGATGAGCACAAGAAGAGATATCTGTATAGTTATTAGTTCAACACAAAAGGGAAAAAAATAGTAATGTTACAGATTTAAAGAAACGACCAGGATTTCTTCTTTAAACTATTTGCTTTTAGAAGCCAACTGTGTTTCTTAGTGAATGTGGAACCATTGTCTAAGGGCAAGCTAAAGTTTGGAATGACAAAAGTCACTGATGGCTGCCCCTTCAGATACATGCTGTGCTGCAGAGCCAAAGTAGATCACAGGACTGGCTAAAGGACATGCCTCTGTCAAATGAGAATTAGAGAGGAAAGCCTTCAAATGCCACTGAGACTGTCATCACACCAGAAGTTTTCGTTTTTGTTTTAAATAGGGGAAGGAAAGTTAAAAAGGCAATAAAAGGAAGTCTTTAAAGCCTTCCATACCACATTCTAGTTATTAATACCCTTTCCTTCTTTCGCTCTCTCCACAAGCTGATTAAAAAATAAGGAAGGAAGTTATGGTGGTTAGAGCAAGGCACTAAGATGATACGACATCTGGGCTGCACTCCTAATTTATCTGCTGTGTGGGCTGTCCCCACCCTGGATAAATCACTCCTTCACATTTTCTACTTCAGTGACTGAGACACAGAGAGACCAGTCTAACTCTGAGAGGCTGTGAGCATTATTAATCATTAATGCTCTGCAAGAGCCTCTGTGGAACAGAGGTACCGCAATATTAGTTACTCATGATCATTCGGAAAGGCCAACGATCGTTGCCACCCCCTACCATCCCCCCATCCACGACTTGCCCCGACTCACTGCAGCTGTGGAAAGCTTTGCTTTTTTCCCCTCCTGTAATCATCAAAACAAGACCCTTTAAAACAACAGAAACAGGTGAAAAGGAACAAGAAAGGATAATAATAAGGATAAAGTGTTGTAGCAGTCCCCCCCACCCAGACAACCCTGCCAACCTGAAATGCTCTAGAGAACACCTGCACTTCCCTGGGAGGTATGCCCCACAAAGAGGCTGCGGGCCAGCAGACGTTGCTCACTCTTAGCAAAGCCGTGCATCAGCTGGAGGAGGTGCAATGGGCAGAGGAGGTCTCCATTAGAATAAAGGAGGGAGTTGGAGAAAAGGTCATGTAAGGTACAGGAAGAAGTCTCTTGCCTCACCTTTACTACTCACGTTAAACTCTGTCAAAACAAGGCTGAAAAAGAAACAAAGGTGGAATACTCCCAGCACAACCTAATCCCCATGAAAAACTGGAGACAATGAAAAACACTTATTCAGCAGGTCAACTGATAAGCTAAGGAAATGCATGCGGAGGCTGAGAAAGGCTCAGGCACTCCTAAAATTAGTCTCCCAGAGGGTACAGTTCATGGACTCAACTAATTCCGCCATCCTTCTAGAGCCAGCCCCCTATTGTGTGTTGGCTTCATCATTTAGTAAGAATGGTAACCCAACTCCTGGTTAGGTTTCAACCACCAGTCTCTTGACGGTTGAGCGATTAGAACCTGAAGTCTGTGTTTGCCAGAAGTCTTGCCAGTGACTCTGCCTCTGGGTGGAGTTGGTGGTGGTGGAGGTGGTGGTGGTGGAGGAGGGGGCTTAAACCTTTATTTGGTTTATGTATATGGTCAAAATTCAAAATGATCAAAAAGGGACCCAGTGGAAACTAACGAGCTACCAGTCCCCCAGCTACCAGTTCTTGTTCTCGGAGGCAACCACTGTTACCATTCCAGGGGTGTTCTTTGTATATGTGACCACTGAGAATTCACAGACCACCCTCTCCAGTAGCTGATGCCCTAGCATTGTAGGTGGAGCCTAATTCCTCCGTGAGCACTGATAACAAATCTCCATATATTTAGTTTCTATCTGAGTCTGGAAATAAAGCTCTGCAAATCAGATTTTTAAAATGTTTTCTTCCTGCCAGAGCTATTTCATGCATATTCACTTCAAACAATGTATATCTGTATATATTCCCTCCCCCTCCTTAACATAAATGGTTGTATGCCCTCTACATTATTCGGCTCCTTGCTTTTTCATTATTTATGTATTTCAGAGATCATTACCTATCATCAGTCCACAAAGCAAATTCTCATTCTTTCCAAGCTGCATGTTGTTTTAAGAAACCATAATTTATCTGGCAGTCGCTACTGATGGACTGTCAATGGCAGTATTTTGCCACTACAAACATGGAGAGCCACACCCTGTCAAAGCTCTGTCACCAAACTTTGGGATCTCTGCCAATCTGGTGAAAAACAGCATCTCCTTGCCATTTAAATTTGTGTTTCTCTTTTTATTAGCAAAACTCAGCTTCTAACGTGTAAGGGCCATTTGTATTTTCTCTCTGGTGAACTTTAAAAACTGGGCAGTAGGTATGTTAAAGATGAGCATCTGGAGACTTGGACTTCTGGTGACAACCACGGTGGATGGTAGAGCACATGTGACAGGACATCTGGGTAGCTGCTTTGCACTGCTGTGATGTGCACGTGGCTGCTCAAATTCCAGATTATTGACCGAATGCATTTTCTGATGTCCGCCCCCCCCCCATCCCATCAATGCTGCTTTTGTTTCCTTTTTCATTTTTCTGGACATCCCTCTGGTAATTCTATAAAATAAGGATCATGAGTGAGAAACTGAGTTCTTGCACACCTGAAAAATGTCTTCATTTGCCCTCCACCAGAGGGATAGCTTCCCTGGGTATGGACTCCCTCCTAGGCTCTACATTATTTTCTCTCAGAACTATAAATGTGTTGCTTCATTGTCTTCTTGTATCCAGTGTTGCCACTGATGCCAAACTGATTCTTGCTTCTTTGTAGGCTGGACTGTTTTCTCTCTGGAAGCTTTTAGGATTTTTCCTTATCCTTAGTGTCCTGAGACTTCCATTATATGTGTACAAAATGAGTCTTCTTAAATTGATAAATTTGTGGTGGGCCCTTTCATGCTAAGGATTCTCACTTTACTTCTGTTTGGGAAGGTTTCTTCCCCTCACCATCTTCTCTCTTTTCTTCTTCCAGAACTTATCCCAGATGAACCCAGTAACTTCTGAAATGACCCCCTTTATTGTATTCATTCTTTTGTCACCCTTTCTATTATTTTATATTCTAGGAAAATTCTTTGGCCCTTTCCTCCTGCTCACTAATTCCCTTTAGTTGTATCCATTATACTGTGCAGCCCCTTTAACAAGATTCTAGCTAACAATCATGTTTCATTTTCAAGATCTAGGAAATAAAATTCATTCTTTTCCCATAATAGTCTGTTCTTGTTTCATGAATGCAATATTCTCTTTTTATCCCTGTCAGGGTATAAATACACTTCCCTTAATGTCTCCTTCCTTATTTACTTGGATCCACTGATGTTAGCTTTTCAATTTCTTGAGCTTGGAACTTCTCTTTTATGACACTGGTTTTCCTCAGATGTTTGGTGACTCTGAGTTATGTGCTTGCTCATCATGTTTTTAGATCTCCAGTATGTGAATGCTCCATCTAGTGACCACAGCCATGTCCAGTAATTATAGGGGAGCAGTGGAACATGCAGGGCTTTTGGACTCTAGTTTCTACCTTTAATATCATTCCATCTGCCTTCTCTCCTTCAGGAATTCCTCAAATTTCTAGGTTACCCAGGACATTCCTTTATTTCAGCATTGTTAAAGACATATATTTCTGATATATTTAGGGATTTGGGGTACATGTGTAGTTGGCATGTGTTCAATTTACTATCTTAAGCCATCTTAGCAGTGGCCATTTAGCACTGACCAGGTAGAGAATATTCTAAATATAAACCACTACTTCCTTATAGTAGAAAACAAAGATTCCTTAAAAGTCTCCAAATGGCATACATGGAGAAGGCAGTCCTTAAGATGAAGGATCTATTTTCTTTTCTTTGCCTATCAAATAAACAAAGCCCCCTGTCACTGTTTATGATTTTCCAGGTACTGCTTTTGGGATGCCTCAATTGGACAGACTCTTCTGGTTAATGAAATAATAATGACAAGTTAATAAACAAGCTGTTTGGTTTTCTAAACCAAATGTAATACCAGCTTTATGAGTAGGGTTGCCATGAATCAGCTCATTGGAATCTACTTGACTGATAAAATCACATTTCTAAAATTGCAAAGCTGAGAAATAACCCTGTAACAGATGTATGTATATGCAACAACCCTGGGGCCCTTTCAAATCATGGAACATCACCGACAATCAATCACTAAAAGAAAAAATAATTTAAGAGAAGAAGTAATTTCTGGTTCTCAAAGATAACCCAATTTAAAGGAGACTGTTCTTTCTCTAATAAGCTGAAGAGAGATAGGATCTGCCTCCTTTAATAAATGCTAGGTTAATAACATTTACTTAACAGGAGTAAAAATTTATTTTCTTTGTCCTACATTTAAATGTTTACATAAAACTAATACTTATGTTGCTCAACTGAAAGTAGTTTCTGGTCAGAGTAACAGATGGGGAAATCCTTCAATAAAATGTCATTGCCTTGAGGTGAAAGGCAACATAAAGACAAGACCAGGTTCTGCAGTAAGAGGAAAATATTTTTTTGGAATGAAACTTCTGCCTGCAAGTGAAGTTAATGTTCAAATTAAAAAGAAAAAGAAAAGAAATAGAAGCCCCTTGGTAGACTCTCCACTTCTCTGCTTGGAAGAAGGTTCTTTTCTCCCTTTCTGTTTCTCATTTGCGAAGTAAGAAAGAGTTAACTCATAAATTAGAAGAATGTTGTTCCAGCTCCACAGAAAGCTTTTAAGGATAGGGTCAATGCAAGGACCAGATTCTTCATTAACTCGTTAACAAGACAGGTCACTGTGGCCTCAGGGTTCATTTATCAGCAGGAAAACCTCAGCTGGCAATGGCTGGTTATTTCCTGTACATCTCAAAATCCAGAATGGAGAAGGAGACTCCATTGTGAGTTTGTTTCCGGACTTGGAAGGAAAGAAAATATTTTCACGATGACTATTCTTTTCTCAGGCTGGTGTCACATTTGGCCCAAAGGCACAATGGGCAAGCAAGGGGCTTCCACTCCCAGAGCACTTTCTAATGCTGTTTTTCCCCCAGTTAGCTATGTTCTAATGATGCTATGTGTAACCTCATTGGGTTTTACTGACAAGGCACTAGTTCTTCAATGAATTTTTATGTAAACGTTAATAGCCATAAATTAGGCAAGTGTCAGCAGTGATTAGCTGCCTATCTACCTGCACCACATACCATCAGCTACAATTCTCCTTGATGACTGCTGTTCTTGACTGTGACCTACTGTTCTTGGTCCAAAATGGTATCCAAAGCTATTAATAACCCTATGGAAACCGAACTGGTTTTGCTATAATGTTCAGAAAGACTTTCTTTTGTAATGCTGAGCCTGGCACCTACTTTGAGGAAGAAAACCATGAAACATCAAGCAATCATCCCACTGTCAAAAGAAGACTGGTAGTTTCTCTCCAAAATAAGTGGCTGGATTAGCAGAGAGCTTAAAACAAAAACCCCCAAACAAAACCTCTTAGCAGGGAAATTAAAAGCAGAGCTCCTATGTATTTGGCATTGCTCTGGCAATTAAGCCTTGGGAAGGCATCTCTGGCCTCACTGCAAACAGCAGAAGGTTTCAGCAGGGTATAGGAGGAAAAAAAAAAAAAAGAGACCTGATTTGCCAGTCTCCCCTTCCAGCCCTGAACTAGCAATGCTCACACACCTTCCACAGCTCCAAGAAAAGGCAGCCACAGCATTTCTAGAGGAGGCAAAGCTGCTGTTTCCTTTCTACCTCTTCCTTTTGCATATGCCACCCTTCCGAAGGCTCCCTTTTTGTGTTCAGTTGGTTGCTCGTCTCAAGCAGCCAGCTCAGGAGGCAGTGTGGTATACCTGAAAAGACCTACTGGAGGAATCAAAGGCCTCTCGGTCTTTTGACTCTGGCTGGCCCTTAGCCTCTCTGAGCTCTCTTTCCCATGGTCTCTTTCATTCTAAAACTCATGGCATTTTCCTAATTCATAATATTTGTATAGTACACACATTCCAAGCTAAACACTTCAAATATGCACCCCAGGTGCTTGAATATCACATGTCACACCAAGAACAGTTATAGCACCCTGCCACAAAATCCACTGCCAGGTCCAATCTGTGATCTGCTATGCGAGGCGTTTTACAATCCTCTGTTGACAGCAGAGTTTACTTTTTACTATAAGATGTAGGGAACAGTGGTACTTTCTAGCAGTGTTGGGAAAATAATCTCGGATTTATTGTTTTGAAAAACTGCTACTCACTACAGTCACAAAGCCATGTTCGTGCTTCTATTTTCACTGGTATCCTTATCCACTCTCCAGGAAGAAAAGGTCAGTACAACAGGAACTTATGTATACAAAACTCTGCTATGGCTCTGCCTCATAATAGCTTTGGCAAAAGAAGAGAGTTTTCTTTACTAGCTGACTCATTAACAGAAAGACCGTAAAAGTTTGTTTAATTAGAACAAGAGAGGGAGGTAGTAAGAAGGTCATTGCTGACCCATCACTTCCCATCCCCAGCCGTTGCCCACGCCAGTTCCAGTTCTGACCAAATCCTGTACATTAGCATGCCTGCTCCCTGTCTGCACACAGCACAATAGGCAACCTTTCTCTAGGTTCTTACTTGGGAGAAGGATAAAAACTTATTTTGAGGTCAGGCGGCTGGGTTAAGAGTCAGGAACCCTCCTCATCTTATCTTGACTTTGGGAGAAAACTTAGATTAGTGATTCTCAATCATGGGTGATTTTGCACCCACGGAACATTTGGCAATGTCTGGAGACATTTTCGGTTGTCACAACTTGAGGAGGGGAGGACAGGTATGACTGGCAACTAGAGGGTAGAAGCTAGGGATGCTGCTAAACATCCTGTAATGCACAGGATGTATGTAATGTGTAGTTCTCCACAACAAAGAACTATTCGACCCAAATGTCAGGGGTGCAGAGGCTGAGAAGCCCTGCCCTAGGTGAAATGGCATTCCTTCTATGCAAAGGGAGCAACTCTGCAGAGCTGCTGCGATGAGGACAGCAGTCTCCCTGATGCAGCAGAGTATGAGCTCCTTGGAAGGTCAGGTCCAGCAGCGAACATAGCCTGTCAGTCCCAACTTCTGGTTGTTTTTGGGGAAGATAAAGACTGATTGGCTTGGTCCTTGGGAAAATGGAAAAAGTCTCTGGGCTAAATTAAAAGACTTTACTGCATAATATTAAAGATTTCTATATACCGTTCAGCAACAACCCTTTCATATTTTAGCTGGGTAGAGAACAAAATGTTGGCAGCACTAGATGCCCAGTTTTCTCTGCATGCACATGTGCTTCTCTCTCGTGTAAGAGTTCCTTTGTGGGGGATTCCACCTTTGAGCAGCCCTCAAGTGGCCTGGGAACAGTCTGGCTATGGTTCCCTGACACTACCATGTTGACTCCATTTTTCTCTCCAGTAAAAAAAGTGTTGGTCTACATCATGTATATGAGAAACAAACACAAATGGAACTGTTCCAAGATGGAGAGGAATTTTAGAGAAAATAGATGTATATGACTAAATAGGGGCAATTCTCACAGTCTTTAGGGGAGTACATGGTCCCAGAAGCCTGGGAGGGAGTTTATGACTTTATCACTAGCTCAATTTTAAAAGCTTCCACATAGAAACTAAGCAGTAAGCTTTGGAATTGCCTTCGCTAGCACGCTAGAACTCTCAGGGCTGAAAGTGATCAATACCCTAATACTGACTAACCCAGCTCTCTTTCCTGTCACACCACTGTAAACCAGTTAATCAACGCAAGAGCAGCTCACGCAAGGTTGATTTCCTAAGGAGGCAAAGAAAAGAGAATGATTTGGCAGTTGAGTAGACTGGGCAACAGATGAGTATGCAACATTTTATGCAAAAAAATTTAAAGGCATTTGTTTAATTATGAGGACATTTTAAGACTCTCATAAAAAAGTTTTCCCTTTACCCCCAAATTAAAGCAGCATGAACAATTTTAAAGCTCTTATTTAGTTTTTAGTGTAATTATGGCAGGACAATGGCTGTAATAAACCATAGTTACTTAAAACCCAATGGACCAATTGCTTGGCTGTTGGATGAAGCTAACTAATCTCTGGCAGTAGTGCACTAATTCTAAAACTAATGAAAAGCTTGCCCTGCCAGCAAATACAAGGCTTTGGGGGCCTATGCATGTTTTTCATTGTGCTACACAAATATAAAAAGGAATCAGGATGATGACTGCATAACAATGTGAATGTACTAAATAGTATTTAATTGTATGCATTAAAACGATTAGTTTTATGTGAATTTTACCTCAATAAGAAAACAAAGGAATCAGGAGATAAACTACTATAATTGCTGTAGAAAACAAAATCCTGGGGAGTATGCCTATTAGAAAAATACCTATAAAACAATGGTATAATTCAAGAACAAACAACCATATTACAGCTCATGTTCAGATGTTTTACAGTAGACATGTATTCACATGAGAAGAAAAGCAAAGAAGAAGGAAAGCTGAATGAAAGACTACTCAAAATAAAATTTTAGAATGAACATAATAATCCTTAAGAAGAGTCCAGAGGCAACATGGTTTAGAAAGACTATCCCAAAAGCTGAGAGAGAGTTTGGTAACAGGAGATCAAAATCGTTTGTTTCTGTGGTGATTCGTTTGAGGTAGACCAATGAGGAAGACTGAATATAAGAAATGCAACTGAGTGAAATTTAAAATCTTGGGAAATGTTGATCTGTTCAAGACACATATTATTTGGTCCTAAGCTGGTGTCCAGCTGCCACAAGACCTGGTCAAGTAAACAGTGACTACACTGAGGCTGCACAAGGGAATAATCAAGGTCATCTTGAGATGAGGTCCAGAGGCTTCCAGGTCTCCACCCAAGAAATCGGAATGTCCATTAGAAGAAAATAACAGAATTGGATGACAGTGTGAGCAACACTGAGCAATGGCTCAAATGTAAATGTTCAGTGTCCACAATACATCTCCCAGGACTCACACTGCTTAAATCCCACAAGGCACACACAGTGCTTACTAGTATCAACCTAGTGTTAATAACAGAAAGGTGGTGAGATCATGTCCTGGATTCCGACATAAAAGATCCCGGTGAAATGTAAACGAAATAGCCCAAGGACCAGGAATGCTAATTTGCCAAAGTTCTCTGGGAATAAATGCTCTACCACACAGAGTTCCAGATGGACAGATAGGAAGAAGGAAGCCAAGAATAAACTACTACATTTCTAGATATTCTACAATGTGCACTTTGATTTTCCAAGATACTTCTAAAAACTTCCACTCAAAAAAAAGTCAACACTTCCTGCAAAAGATTTTGTATGCCATCCAAACTCTGGAAATCACCCTGCTCCATTCCTCTCCTCTGAGGCAGTATTTTGCTGCCTAATAAAGACTTGAAAATCTCGTTGTCAGTCATCAGGACTTCCCCACCCCACCCCCCGAAAAGTGATTTAGCATTCTGGGAAAATGGAGATAGTCTCATCTATCCTTCCCATGTAACAGGAAGTAATTGGTGCCACAACAGTTGGTGCATTCTGGGAACTCAAGTTCACTAACAAGTGTCAATATTCCTCTTATTAATATCAATAGAACACTAATCCAAAGTGACCTGAGAAAAACTGAAAAACAAAGCAATAAAAAAAGATCAATTTAAAGGGAAAAAAAATACTAACTTTACAGTGGAGAAACCTGGCAGACTCCACCTTAACCAAATGATCAAGCTTAACGTCACCAGTAATTTGTTGATACCCTGTGCATGAGAAGGGCACATCATCTCGGTGGCAGTCTTTCCAAACATGCATAATCCCAGTCACTTCATGAAATCATGAGGCAAACTCAAGTGCAGGGACATTCTACAAAATACCTGACCAGTACTCTTTAAAAAGTGTCATGGTCATGAAAAATAAAGACTTAGCAGCTGTCACAGGTTAAAGGAGACTATGGAGACATGACAACTAACTGCAAGGTGGACTCTTGGTTTGGATCCTGGTCCACAAAAAGGACATTAGTGGGAGAGCTAGTGACATCCAAATAAAATCTGTTGCTCAGTTAAAACTGCAGTAACCTGCAAGTTGTTTTTTCCTTTTTGGTTTATCTTAAATCAAACTTGATTAAGATACTAATTTACTACAAGCTCTTTTTTTTGTATTGAGATATAATTTGCGCATCATAAAACATACTCCTTTAAAGTGTACATTTCAGTGGTTACTAGCATAGTCACAAAGTTGTGGAACCATCACTATTACTTAATTCTAGAACATTTCCATCAGTCCTCCCCCTGCCAAAACAAACAAACCTCAGTACCTATCAGTAGTCTTTCCCCATTTCTTATCCTCCCTGCCCCTGACAACCATTAATCTACTTTCTGTCTCTATAGATTTGCTTATTCTGGATATTTTCTGTAAATGGAATCATACAATACATGGTCTTTTGTGTCGGACTTCTTTCACTTAGCACAAGGTTTTCAAGGTTCATCTATTTGAAGCACCAATGTTGTAGCGCCAATCAGTATCTCACACATTTTCAAGGCCAAATATTCCACTGTACATTTTATTTATGCATCCATCAATTGATAAACATTTGGATTGTTTCCACCCTTTGGCTAGTATAAATATAAAGGTGCCTTAGGGTGGGGCCAACAGACAGCCCCAGGATGGAGCTGGTCACTAGAAACACCAAGTGTTTAGAGGGTTGGAACTTTTAGCCCTGCCTGTTGACCTCTGGAAAGGGAGAGGTTAGAGACTAAGCTCTACAAAAACTCTTGAATAGTAAAATGTGATGAGCTTCTCGGTTAGAAAACACATTGAGGTATTTGGGCGACTGTTGCGCCTGGAGATGGCATGAAAGCTCTGGGCACACTCTTCCCTCCCAATACGTTGCCCTACTCATCTCTTCCATTGGGCTGTTCCTAAGTTATATCTTTTGTAATAAATTGGTAAACACAGTCAAGTGCTATCCTCTGTTCTGTGAGTCACTCTGGCAAATTATTGACCTTTAGAAAGGGGTCATGGGAACCCCTGATTTATAGTTAGTTATTTGGACAGAAATGTGGATGATCCAGGACTTGTACTTGGCATCTGAAGTGGGGGGCTGTCTTGTGGGACTGAGCCGTTAAACTGTGGGGTGTACACAAACTCTGGGTAGTGTTAGAATTGCAATGAATTGTTGAACACCCAGTTGGTATCTGGCGAGTCAGAGAATTGGTTGCTGTGTTGGAAAACACCTCGGAATGAATGTACATTTTGTTTATCCATTCATCAGTTGATAAACATTGGGTTGTTTCCACTTTTTGGTTACCATGAATAATGCTGTTATGAACATTTGTATACAAGATTTTGTGTGGACATGTTTTCAGTTTTCTTGGGTATATACCTAGGAGTGGAACTGTTGGGTCAGATGGTAAATCTAACTTTTTGAGTAACTGCCAAGAATATTTTCCAAAGATGCTATAGCTATACCATGTTACATCCTACCAGCAACATATAAGAGCTTCTTTCAATTTCTCCACATCCTCACCAACACTTGCTATTTCCATCTTTTTTATTACAGCCATTCCCGTGGGTGTGAAGTGGTATCACTGTGCTTTGATTTCCATTTTCCTAATGAATAATTATGTACAAGTGCTTTTTAGATTAAATATTGTTATTTTAGAATTATTGCAGACATTTAAACTGGACACAACTTAAGTAAGGATAGCCTTAAATCACAGAAATCCTTACCAGAAGCCAACCCCTCCCCAAAACCTCGGCATAAGACTATTAGTGGAGGGATTCTTTATAAAAACAAAAGACTAGAAACAACCCAAGTGTGTGTCAAAGAAAACTAACTGAATAAACTCTGGTACAATCATACCACAAAATACCTTGCTTCTGAAAAACAATGAATGAGGAAACTCTCTAAGTACTACAATCAAGTGACCTCCAGAATGTATTAAGTGAAAAAAAAAAGCAAGGCAGAGAAAACTGTATAGGAGGTCAGACAATTAGTTCGTGAACTTGTGGCAATGATGTTGCCAACTTTTTTTGCTATCAGAGGGATTATGATTTTGAACCAATTGGACAAACAGTTAACCAAGTTTACTATTTGGAAATGCTGAAAAGGCTGCGCGAAAAAGTTAGATGACCTGAACTTTTTGCCAACAATTCATGGCTCTTTGCATCATGACAATGCACCAGCTCACATGGCACTGTCTGTGAGGGAGTTTTTAGCCAGTAAACAAAACTGTATTGAGCACCCTCCCTACTCACCTGATCTGGCCCCCAATGACGTCTTTCTTTACCCGAAAATAAAGGAAATATTGAAAGGAAGGCTTTTTGATGACATTCAGGACATCAAGGGTAATACCATAACAGCTCTGATGGCCATCCAGAAAAAGAGTTCCAAAATTGCTTTAAAGGGTGGACTAGAGGCTGGTGTCGGTGCACAGCTTCCCAAGGGGAGTACTTCCAAGGTGACCATATTGATATTCAGTAATGAGGGATGTGGCACTTTTTCTAGGATGAGTTAGTTCATGAACTTAATTGTCTGACCGCGTATAGTATATTACTGTTAATCTAAGTCAGGGGAGATAAATATATCTTTTTTTGTTAATGGAAGGATAAACCATTAAAAAAGATTACTTATGGTATAAAAAGAAAATAGGTGGAGGGGATAGAGACTGAAGCTAAACTTATTTGAAAATTTGGTTTTTTTTAATAGATTTTGCATTAAGTACAAAGTAAAATTTAAGTAAAAACAAAAACAATCCCTAAAAATTAAATATAAAATAAAACAAACAATAGACTTAATATTTATCTAGTTGTTGGCATTACAAAAACTATTCCAAGTGACTTTAGAACATAGTCATTTGACTATACATTTTTAGTGAAATATATATACCCTAAGGACATAAAGAGAACTGCAAAGACAAAACAAAACAAAAAACCCCAACTTCAACTATGTATTTATACTAATTGCACCTGGTACTAGTGTCAGTACCGTCATTTTGAGACTCTGGTGTGTCTACTGTGAAATAAGGCAAATGGGTATTTATGTGACATTCTATAATTCCTGATGTTTGTTCTCAGTTTAAGAAGACAGAAGCTTCAGATTTAAGATAACCTGAGAGTCCTAAATTTGATTTAGAAGTAGAGTATTGCTTTTAGAGGAAGAAAATAAAAATAAAACTCTGCTCTGTGTGCTGAAGTCTTTGGAACAATGACCAAGTCAGTAGCAGCTAACACTTCTTATCCCCAGTGTTCTGAAATAATGTTTCCCTTTAAAAGGCACTACGTTAGATAACTGATACCAGGACTGGGGCAAGAAATATACAAAATGAGCCCGGGATGTTTCGTTATACCTGATAATATGGAAGCTATCAGAGAGTATTAGGGTCATTGTCGAAAGACTTGTGAATCTACTTTAAGAAATACTGACCATATGAAACAATTTGAGAATCAATAAGGATAATGACTACACCAAATTGCAATAACATCAAATGTTTTAATTCATGAGTTCCTAATAAAAAATATTAATTGGTTACTATGGAAGATGTTAGTGGACCAACTCATTTTGAAAATGGGTAAAAAATAAAATCAAGCATTTAGCATTTATCCTGTTTTCTACAGGAATTAGGAACTAAACAGATGAGGAGAGGTTGATGTTACACAAATATTATAGCTAATAAATAAGGAATGATAGATTTAGATTCACTGTTATAGACTGAATGCTTGTGCCTCCTCCCCCTCCCCAAATTCATGTTGAAACTTAATCCCAATGTGATGGTAGTTGGAGGTGGGGCTTTGGGGAGATGATGAAACATGAGGGTGGAGCCCTGGAGAATGGGGTTAGAAAGGTTGAAAAAGAAGCCCTAGAGAATTCCCTTGCACTTTCCACCAAGTGAGGACAGTGAGAAGACAGCTGTCCATAAACCAGGAAGCAGGCTCTCACCTGAATCTGACTGTGCCTTTATCTTAGGATTCCTCGCTCCAGAACTATAAGAAATAAACTTCTGTTGTTTATAAGCTACCCAGTCTACGGCAACCTGTTACAGCCTCTTTCTGAGAACAGAAGAGACTATTTGTAATTGAAGTAGAACGCCTACACCCTCTGCTATAATTACTTTTTATGTTTAAAAGAAGAATTTCCACAGCAAAGACCATAAAAACCCATTCTAAAGAATCTTAACCATACCAATCATGTCTCCAATGAAACAGGTATTTACCTGATACCACTACCATAACAATTTTTATTGCAATATAAAAGCTTAACAATTTAAATATGTAAGAAAAGTTAAATGTGATCACAACCTTTATAGAACTCCTGTTTCTCAAAGAATATTTAAAGTCCAGACAGAATGAAAGCCCTTCTTTTAGAACATCAACAGGGCAAATGTCCAAAGGGAAAATTATTGCCAGTAGTGGGAATGGTAATATGCCTCATAACATGTCAATGGTCCCTCCTCCATAACCACAACAGACATCAGTAATTAATCATAGCAATTCTTTCCTTCTGAGCCCCCACAGAGCTTCAGAATCTTTCCTCCATGGCAATACGATAACCACGACCAGTGTTATTAGGTACGAGGAAACCTATTTGCCACCCTTGTTTATGTCTTTTCTTCTTGGCTTCCCTCTCCTTGGAAAAGCATCATAATGCAGTGGAAGGAGCTCAGGCGTTGGAGTTAGACAAACCTGGGTGTGCATCTGGGTTCTGACTCTCTTTTGGCAAATAAACCTATTGAAATCTCTTTATCTTTAAAATGGGGATGAAACTATTCACTAGGATTAGAGATAATGCATATTAAACATTCATGGTGAGTGTTCACTAAATAACTATTACCATCATTCTCTCCTGAGGCTTGTTGAAGAAACCCATTACTATAACCACTACCTGAAGGGTGGAAGAAGGTCTGGCCGAGTTGGGGAAAGGAGATACTGGCCCACAAAGACTGACCTATTGCCATTAAGATCCACTGCTATGAAGAAGAAACATGCGGAAGCCCTGCAGTGAATTGTGGTGATTTGTGAAGAAAGAGCAGACAAGGATATACACAAGCCACATGACGCTTTAACTGGCCTCGAGATGACTGCTTCACATTGATAACTAAGAATAACTTGTTACAGAGTTAGTTGCAGGGGATATTTCTCTTCCTTACTAGGATTTGAATTCTTTGAGGACAGAGACCTTTTTCTTTCTCTCTATCCCTAGCACAACACTTTGCCAAAAGTATTCTTTAGTGCCAGGCAGTTAAAAAAAAAAAAAGAAAAAAGGACAGGACAGAAGGAAGCAAGGAAGGAAGGAAAGAAGGAAGGAAGGAAAAAGCAAGGAAGGAAGGAAGGTCAGTTTCACTTAAGAACGAAGTAGCACTTTGTTGCGTGCCATTCACCTAGTTATGGAGGAGGAATCTGAGATTAGCCAGGTTACACAACAAGACATGGCTAGGGTGGGAGGTGAAGCCCTGGTCAGCCTGACTCCAAGCATGAGTGAGGCACTCACATGTGACTCACTCACATGAGTGAGGCCTACAGATGTGGAGGTCCTGAAAAATTTAAGATATATCTCCAGGGAAGGTGTCTTCATGATAGTATAAAAACACGGCGGCCTCGTTGTGCTATTAGTTCGGACATATGCACTGTGGTATGGAAGATGTTTACATTAGGGGAAGCTGGGTGAAGGGTACACGGCATTCTCTATCTTCACAACTCTTCTATAAATCTAAAATATATTTTCGTAAATGTGGTGGGGAAAGGGACAAAGTGCTGTTTAAAAAACTGCTGCCTAAATGCAATGGGGTATTCTGGATTGGATGCTAGAAGAGCAAAAAGCCACTCATAGGAAAACTGGAATAAAGTCTAGAGATTGGTTAACAGTTTTGTCCCATTGTTGAGCTCTTCATTTTGACAAATGTTCCATGGTCATGTAAGATGTTAAAATGAGAGGAAGCTGAAAAGTATATGAAACTCTCTGCATAATTTTAGCAACTTTTCTGAAATAATAATCTATTCAGGTCATTCAATATAAAATTATTTTAGGGGTGGCCAGTTAGCTCAGTTGGTTACAGCATGGTGCTGGTAACACCAAGATTGCCGGTTCAATCCCTGCATGGGCACTATGAGCTATGCCCTCCTTAAAAAAAAAAAAAAAAAAAAATCTAAAACAAGAACTTTAGTTTTATAAAAAAGAACAAAGAAGTAAAAATTAAGTAAAACAAACTTCTATATACCATCCTTGTAATGTAATAAACATAATTTTATTAAAATGAGGTTATTAATTTATTATATCTTAATTCTTAGTTATCTTTTTAATATTCTATTTTACTATTATTAATATTCTATTTTACGAAGTGGGAAGTGAGCATAAAGCACTTCTGCTGAGAGTAGTGGTCTCCAGGAAAACATTTATGCACCGGAGTTACAAGCTAAATACTCTGCTTCTCTCAGATAAACTGTGGTAATTCATACGTGGGTACTTGGCAGACATTTTCTCATTTCTGAAAAGTGAACGAAGTAGTCTGTCACTTCAAGGAGAACAACTGACAGTATCTGCTGCCAATAATAAATTTTTAGCTTTAGAACTTTGGAAAACTTGTATGTACCATGAGCTGGACAGCTTCCCAGTGCTTAGAGACTTTCTGATGAGACTGGCAGTGATATTAATGTATGCGACTTATTAATTAAATCAGTCAATATCAGTAGATCTGTATAACTCAGTATAACCCATTTTCCAAATGACTAAAGCATGGCATTACAAATCATGCATATTAGTAAAAAAAATTCATTCAAAGTGCAAATGAGACCAAAGATTTTAATGTAATAGCACAAAAAGTTTATTGATATGGTTTCAGATTCCACATTACAGCTAAAATTTAAGAAACTACTATGGTTCATATTTTGATATAGTATAGTGATTTCAAAAATTATCTAAAAAGCTATTAAAATGCTCCTTCTTTTTTCAACTACCTATCTATGTGAGGCTGGATTTTCTTCATATAATTCAATCAAAATGAAATATCAAAACAGACTGAATGGAGAAGCAGACATGAGAATCCAGCTATCTTCTAATAAGCCAGACACTAAAGAAATACTATCACAATACTACTTTCCTTACGATTTTTTTGCAAAAGTAGTTACTTACTTACATTATGTTGACATGTAATGGGGTTTATTATTATTAGAAAATGAATTAATAAACATTTTAAATTGTTCTGTTTTGATTTTCTATATGATAAATGAGTTATAACCCACTAGATAATTCTATGGAGTGCAAAGAGGTCCTGAGAACAAAAACTTGAGAAGTGCAGATGTAGGGTAATGTGCACATAAATTCTTCTCCAGCAGGAAAAAGAAAAAGCCAAATTCTTATTAACAGGAAAAATTCACACCACTGGCTCCAAAATAGCAGAACTCTGCAGAAGTTGATATGCTGCGAAGTAGATTGTGTTGAAGTTTAGTTAGTCTGTGCACTGATTTTTCCCCCCACCCAGACTCCTAAAGAGCAAAAATAAGACAAAACAACAACAAAACCACTACTTCTCATGCCAAACCACGAAGCCAGTCTTTCCTGAGACTCCACGCCTTCATGGGCATCCTGAGCATCACTACCTCCACCTAGTGCTAACCAAGTGGCTCATCGTCTATCAGATTCTCCTACCTTTCATCCAGAGATTAACAGCCCTAAGCAAATTTGGAGACACATTCAGGACCATTAAAAATTAGTTTTGAATTCAGACCAAAAGTATAACCACCTCTGCCCCAGTAGGGGTGTGCTTCACTGTCTACTTGACCAAAGGCAATTTCTCTTGAGTGCCAGTGTTTCCTAAGTACCATCCAAAATTTTCAATGTTTTGTTTCTTGTGCTGTCAACCCTCATATTTGCATTGCTAATGGACACTTTCAAAGAAAGTTGAAAATGATCTGATAAGACAATTAGTTTTCTACTTGGCTGAATCTTGTATACTTTCTACCTTTTCAAACGCTGATCTCCCAATGGAGCTAGATTCTGTTTTGTGACTTACCCACACACACCTCTTAGCACATGAAGTAAAAGACGGGTTCTGAAGGAGTCCTTTCAGAAAGTAAACACAAGGGTCCTTATACTCACACTACCACAGAGCTTTATCTCATAGACTTGGGGACTTGCAGGTGGAAGGCAGGAAAGGGCTGGAGGTGTCTCTAAAGAGAATAATGCATCTAATTAGTCTCAGCCCCTGACTGGGTGTTGAGTCAGATGGCTGAGGGGTGAATAAAAAGTTCCTTGAAGCCAAAGTTGTGGGATAAATTTTAAATCCTGGCAGAGATGAATAAGAAGCCCTGGGGGAAATAGAGCTGAAAATTTTCTGTGGTACCGGCAGATAAAGAAAACATAAACCATTTTTCTTATAAGACCAATTTACACATGTAGAATTATACATTGACTGTATCAGCAACATGAACACATTATGTTGTGTTTAAGTGGGATCCATGTAACTCTTATCAGTCACCAAGGTGTCACCAAGGCCTCAAGGCTACTGGATTACCCTATTAAGATTTAAATAAAATCAGTTCAATATGTAACATGCACCCCACCCAATTTCTTCTGGATATTCTTAGGGTATTTATTAGTTGCTTCTAGCTTCAATTTTTTTGGTTGTGTCGAATAATCTCTGCTCTGTCATTCATTTTTAGCACACACACAGTCTATACACACAATGTTCTATATGTGGATACCAACCCAATCCTGTCACCAGTGCAAAGCTGTATACCATATCAGACTATTTCAGGATGGGGGTGGGGTAGAGCAGGGTATTGGCAACCCAGCACAGTAAGTAACAGTGGAATAGAGAATTAGCCATCTCTCTTTTGGGGAATCCCTAAGAACTTCTCACCAGCTATATCTTTCCCTGAAAGTCCTAGAATGATCAACAACTCTCTGAAATTTTATGTCAAATTTATGTACGTGCATATTTGTAATTTTTCTAGGAGGTAGGTCCATAATTTTCATCAGACTTTCAAAGGGCTCAAGATCCAAGAAAAGTTAAGACCAAGAAAAGTTTATATTCAGGTGAACATCAAAGTTCACTTTAATAGTAGACCAAATTATTGTCTCCCCACTAGATAATGTATCAGTAATGGGGAGATACAAATTAAAATTGTAGAATATATCATTTTATACCCATGAGACTGGCAACACTGAAGTCTGCAAATACCAACGTCTGGAGCAATAGGAACTCTCATTTGCTGCTAGATTGGTTCAACCACTTTGAAAAATAAATCGACATAATCATTTTAGGTTAACATTGAAACTTAGTCTAGATTCAGTAAATTCATTCTTAGAGTAGTCTTTCAAATTGCTGGTTCAAATTAGTGGGTCATAACCAGTATTTATTTTACTTTAATGAGAGATGGAATAGAATGTTACATTTTTACCTTATTGCATCTATTACATTTTACTTTCTTATGCATAAGTATAGTAAAAGTTTTGTTTCAGTCTTATATGTAGGTTAGAGAGAGAGAGTGTGTGTGTGCGCACATATTCGGGTTACAATGAAAATCTATTTCTTACTGTGGGATCATAATTAAAAACATTTCCCAAAACAATGACTTGGAGAAACCCCTACACATGTGCGCAAGGAAACATACATCGGAATGTTTACAGCAATATTTTTCCAATAGCAAAAAACTGAAAACAATACAGGAAAATGCAAAATTTGTGACATAGTCACACTATGGAATATAATAAAGCAGTGAATACGAATGAATTAAAGCTACCGCATCAATATGGATCTCAAAGAAAAGTTATATGAAAAAGTTAAAGAAAAATATATACTGTAAGACAGCATTACTTCAAGTTCAAAAACAAGCAAAACTAAATAATTATTTAAGGGTACTCATATAAATGCTTTAAAAAAAAACTAAAGAAAAGTAAGAGAATGATAGAAACAAAAATTAAGATGGTGGTTACCTCTTTGAGATTGAAATGGGATATAATACAAAAGGATACCCTGGGAATTTCTGAAGTTTAGTAGTGTTTTCTTTCTTAAACTGGGTAGCAAGTGTATGGGTATTTGTTTTGTTTGTATTTCTTATATACGCATATACATTATATATATGTTTTTTGTATGCAGGAAATATAATGAATAGAAAACAAAGCTCTGTCACTAAAATGAGGTTTACAGCAACAGCAGTACTTTTGGTCACTACCACTCATGAGCTCCCTTGAGCCCAGATTTGATCTCTAATATCACATTCCACTAAAAGAAACCAGACTCCTTGGATGGCAGATTATTCCATATCTTGGGGCAAGAAAACAATCAAGAGTGTTCTGGTATTTTCTATCACTGCCAAAGGGCAAGACTACTTTTAAGCCTGTCAGAATAATGTGAAAAGGACAAAGGAGTCAGCTTAAGACAAGGCTGTTAGATAAAAACAATTTGAGCATCAGAAAGAAAACTGTTGTTAACTGAAACAAATTAATTTTGTAAAAATAATTCAGCATTACGAATTGATGTTCCGAGGGTCTAAAATGGGTTTTTGTTCTTGAAAGGAACAGTTGCCCTCTTCCTCCATCTCAGTAACACCCAAAAGGGGCACAAAATAAAGACAAAAACAACAGATATGACCATAACCTCTCTGTAGCTGAGTTAAACCCCCCTTTCTATTAGGTTGGTGTAAAAGTAATTGCGGTTTAAAAGGTTAAAAATAACTGCAAAAACCGCAATTACTTTTGCACCAACCTAATAGTTTTCTACTAACTGCGAAAGTAAACATACTAGAAATTAGCTACTAGTTTACCCCCAAACCAAACAGTAATAAATTTTATAATAATTATACTTATAATCCATTTTATTTGTTATGTTGTTTAAACTGTTTAAAAGAATAAGCTACATTTAGTGTTTAATATGTAAACATTAATTTTCAATAGACAAATTAAATTGACTATTAAACAACCCAAAGAAATGTTACAGGTAAGATGTTAAAAAGTTGTACATAAGACTTCTTTTTTTTAAGGCAATAGTAAGAAATAGCAGTTGACTTGGTCTCTATCCACATGGTATCTATCCAACCTCTCGAGTACTAAGATGTGTTTTTGGCTATTTTTTCAAACATACCACCTATTCCCCAATTTTCTTCCTATAACCATTCATTAATTCAACAATTATTTATTGGGT
This sequence comes from Rhinolophus sinicus, assembly GCF_057876585.1. NCBI lineage: Eukaryota > Metazoa > Chordata > Mammalia > Chiroptera > Rhinolophidae > Rhinolophus > Rhinolophus sinicus. The sequence continues at coordinate 59,957,038 of NC_142508.1, read as the reverse complement.
GCCTACTTTTAACATAAACTATTCTAGGTGCTGCTGATAGTAAGGTAAGTTAAACAAAACAGACTGGGTTCTCCACTACCTTGGGGCTTATGAACTCATTATATAAACATGGCCCTGGGCACACTGATAATACCCAACAACTACCCAGTAACAAGAACTTTCATTGGAGAAATGCCGGGTTTAAGTCATAGATTCAAGTTGCCATAAATACCTCCCAGAATGACACTGCTTTCAGGGTTACAGAGTTTGCTGTTTTGAAATAAGAAGAGGTCCAGAAACTCTAAGTCTCATCTCAAAACGGAATGCTAGGTCAGATACTACAAAAACTTAGAAAGGGATAATGATTGAAAAGCTCAGAGAATGAAAAAACTTTCACAATACACAATAGAATCGCCAAGGCACCTGTCGCCTCCACGGCTATACTATAGAAAATAACTCCGAACACATGGACATGTCCTTTACTTGTGCAGTTTCTTTCTGAATTTCCTATGTCTGTTTCCTCTATGGTTTCCCTGGTTTCCTTGTATTTGTTTTCAGAACCTTTGTTAGTTCTTTGTTCTCTTCCTTCTCCTATTCCGCAGCCTGAGGCTTTGGAATAGGCTGGAAGTGGGCCTAAGAAAAACAAGCACAAGTGCCTGTCTTGACCAATAATTCCCATACATACAGGAAGTTATTTGTATAAGATGAAAAAACTCAGAAAAGCCCAAGTATTCAATGAAGTTACTCTTTTCCAGAAGAGGTGCTTTGGCTGCCATCAAACACCTGCTAGTTCTTACAGTGTATGATCTATACAAATTAGGTGGCGGCCATCACATGAGACAGAGTACTGGCTCACTACTGTTTTCTCCTGTTTCCATTTGTCTGCTCTACAGGATTCAAAGCAAAAATGGTCTTCATACCAAAAGTCAAGGCTCCGTAGAGCCCAATGGTTTTGCCTATAATCTATGGTGCAACATCCCTCTTTGGGTGGAGAGGCCAGGCCAGGCTGCAGCTCTAGGAGTGTTAATTCCAACAGTTTGCTGAAAAGACCAGTAAAGTGGAAATTAAAGTAGAGCACAACGCTCTTTTGAAGAATCAACCTCTTGTCTTCTTTCCAGGCAAGGCAGTGCTATGTTTTGCATTTTCCTGGACAGTCCCAACTTTTTAATTTTACTCCTTAATGTATAACTACATTTGATTTTAGCTCAAAAAAAAAAAAAGAAAAAAGTAGCACAATAATGAGGCCAATCTCAGTCTACAACACAAGCTGTGAGCTGAGGAACCTTCCAGAAGAGTTCTCTCTGCTTTTCATTCCTATATTTATAAGCAACCCTAAGTTCTGTTTATAAGAGGGAAAAGAATTACTTTACTATAAAACTCTAGTTCACTGTGGGCGCTCCGACTAATGACCATAAACACTCTGCTCCATAGGGTTTGTTTTATAAAACAGACTTTAATTCTTCTTTTAAACAATGATATTACATAGAACCAGAGGCAAGGGCAGGAGGTCACTGAGTGGACCCCAATGGCTGCAGCAAGAGCTCTAGCTGAGGTTTTGTTACTATGGCAGTGGCGATGGATGGAAGGTCTTATAGCTGTGTAAGACTGCTGGCTTTAAAATCTAGCCACTTGCCTGATGACCCAGCAATGAATGAGCTGAGAAACTAAAAGAACCACCACAAGGAAACAGATGAAAATATTTGGCCAACTTCATCCAGGCACAAAGAAGTGTTTGGTGTAATACTCTTCACTCTGGTACTAGAGTCAGGTTTGAAACAAAGCCAAATGTCTTTTTTTTTTTTTTAACTTTTATTTATTTAAGTGTGTTTTTCCAGGACCCATCAGCTCCAAGTCAAGTAGTTGTTTCAATCTAGTTGTGGAGGGTGCAGCTCACAGTGGCCCATGTGGGGATCTAACCGGCAACCTTGTTGTTAAGAGCACTGAGCTACCCGGCAGCCCCAAATGAGGTCTTTTAAAAATGGTTATTTTATTTAGAGAAAACCGTAACAAATCAAAGAATGAGACAGACAAGGAAATCTTCTTAGCAAAAAAAAAAAAAAAAAAAAAAGGCAAAAAGATTTCATGTATGAAAGTCTGCGCACAAAAGGGGCACAATTTGTGCCCCCCGTATTGTGACACTCGCCTTCTAAAATACTTATTAATACTTACTGCTTATCTAGTGGCACAATCTATGTGGAACTAGAACAAATACAGGAAACTTTTTACCCACGTGGAAATGGTGTTTGGGCAGGGTATCTGTCTTCTGGCAACTGTCCAGAACTGCTCAGCATTGAAAAATAGGAAATTGACATGAGTTCCCCAAAGATCCTGATCCATTCAATATTTAATAAATATTTACTGATAAACTATTATGAACCAAGGACTAGACTGAGAATAATAAACTAAAAGACTTGCTTCATGCCTTCAGGAAGCTAACAGGGAGAAGTGAAAAAATAAAATGTACATGAAAATCAATGTCATTACAGACTGAGGTTAGGTGATATGAAAGAAAAGGGGCTACGACAAATGACAGTGGGAACCGAATTTAGATTGGAGAGGTGTCTCCTGAGGCTCTTCTCCCCTCTAAACAAGTATCTAAAATAATTTTTGGAAGTCTATTATTTTAAACATTTTTTTGCCAGAAGGAAGATAAGAGTTTTATTTAATAATTCAACTTTTAAAAATGGTAATTAATGTACAAGCACAAAATTCAAAAGGTATCAGAAAATAAACCTCCCTTCTCCTCTCCCGTCTTCCAGCTACCAAATTCCCTCTCCCTGGAGACAAATACTATTATTAATTGCTTGAATATATTTCCAGAGATACACTAAACCTGCAGTTCTCAAAGTGTGGTCCAGGGATTCTCTTCAGGCAGTCAAAAAGGTTAAAACTATTTCCATGAAAACACTAAGACATTATTTGCCTTTTCTCTCTCATTCTCCCACAAGTGTACAGTGGAACTTTCCAGAGGCTACCATGATAGGTGATAGCATCATCACTCTGATGGCTGGTGGAATGTGTGAAGCAGATATGAGAATCCAGCTATCTTCTATTAAGACAGATATTAAAGAGATTTGTAAAAATGTAAAACAATGCCACTCATCTCAGTAAATTCTTTGTTTTGGAAAATATACTTATTTTTCATAAAGATGCCATTTATATTAACATGTAATGAGTTTACTACTATATGAAAACAAATGTTTTAAATTTCTTAGTTTTAATTTCTAATATAGTAAATATCAATAGATCTCAAAAGCTTTTGGGGTCCTCAATCATTTTTTAGAATGTAAAGAAATCCTAAGACCAAATAGGTTGAGAACCACTAATCTAAGAATGCGTAAGTGTTACGTCATTGTTCATTTTGAACCCTACTAAACAGTGGTATCTGTTGCATCATTTTGGTTAATGTTTTAAGGGGTGTGGTTTTAAGCGATGGATGATGAGAAAGAAGCTAAGTTACTTATTTGTGGCTACAATGTGTTGTGGATTATTTGGCCACCAACACAACACAAATTTCACCATGGTGACTGGTTAGTTGTTTTTCCACATCATGGTACATACTTGATGTATTAATATGTGGAGTTACTCTAAGCCCATAAAATGGTTACAAATCAGATGATAATTATATATGTGATATCTGAAATTGAGTAACAAGGCAAAATACATCTCTCGGTGGAAGAGTAAAGAGAGAAGGTGTTTTTAAATGGAATAACATGGTTAATGGTGGAGCAGCTTTTTAGGACTAACCCTTCCACAACCAGAAACAATGATAAACTCTGGACAAAATATGAAAGACAAGTATTGAAAATACAATAGAGCAACCAAAACCCGGCAGAAATTGGAGTACAATCAACCCTCGGAAGAAGGCAAAAGACTGAGAGCTGAGTCACAGAAAACTGCATCTTCATGGCTTGAGGAGACAAGAGTACTGAATTTGGCTGTCAGAGCAGCTGAAAAATGAGGGAGGAAATCCCAGCTCAGTAACAAGATACACAATTCATAGCCCTGTTCAAAAATAGGCAAAAAATTTAAAAGACATTTCATCAAAGAAGATATACAAATGGTTAGTAAACATATGAAAAGATACTCAACATCATTAGTCATTACATATAATGGGGTACCACCTACACACCCACCAGATCAAAAAGATGGACCATACCAGGTGTTGGTGAGGAAGAGGAGAAATAGGAACTCTCTTACATTGCTAATACATAGGAATGTAAAATGGGGCAGCCATTTTGGAAAACAATTTGGCAATTTCTTAAACTACTTTAAACATAAATTTATCATACCACCCAGCAATTCTACTCTTAAGTATCAACACAAGATAAATTAAAACATATGTCTCACAAAGACTTGCATACAAATGTTCAAGCAGCATTATTCATAATAGCCAAAAAGTGAAAATGATCCAAATGTCTATCAACTGGTGAACAGATAAGCAAAATGTTGAATATTAAGAGAACATTATTCAGCAATAAAAAAGAATGAACTACTGAAATATGCTACACCATCATAGATGAACCTCAGAAACATATACCAAGTAAAAGAAGGCAGACATTAAGAGATATATTAAATATATTAAATGTATTATTCTATTTATATGAAATTTCCAGGAAAGGTAGATCTACAGAGAACATCACAGAGCAGTGGTTGTCTGGGGCTAAAAGTGGGGTCAGGAATTGTCCACAAAAGGGCAGAAGGAAACTTTGGGTGATAGAAATATTCTAAAACCGAATCGTGCATGATGAAGGTTACAACTCTAAAATATTTACTAAAAATCATTAAAATTATATACTTACATTGGGTGAATTTTATGGTATGATAAATTATACCTTAAAGCTGTTTAAAAAAAACACAGAAAAAAATGCTAGGGAACAGAGAGCAAGCAGGGTGGGAGGAGGTAAAATGAAACTTCTAAGACTCATCAGTCAAATGTAATATGTGGAAGTTCTTTGCAAACTAGCTGTAAAAAACAAACAAAAACCTCTTAAGATACAATTAAGAAAATATGAACATTCAATGAAAACTTGATGGTATCAAGGAATTATTGTTATTTTCCAGATGTAATAATGGTAAAAGAATATTTAACTTTTTAAAGACATATATATTGAAATACGTATAGCTAAAATGACATGATGTTAAAGTTTTGCTTCAAAACATTCAGTGGATGTGATTGTGGTAGAATGGATGGGGCTATCACAGACGATACACAAATGGGACATGTGTTGGTAAGTGCTGAAGCTGGGTAATGTGTACATAGGGATTCATTAATACTATGCTACTATTGTTTGAAATTTTCCATATTAAAAAAAATAAAGGGATAATATCTACCTTATCAATTTATTTTGAGTAGTCAATTTGAAAACACATATAAAGAGCTTAACATAAACAAGTTTGGCAAATGTTGGTAATTGTTAGTTTGATGATGATACAGGGATTCATTATACCTTCCTCTTTACTTTTGTATATGTGTTTGAAGTTTTCCACAATAAAAAGATTTTTTTAAAAAAGTCTGACACCTATATATTTCATTGCATTATCATTTTTTCATTTTTCAATATACTAATACTTATGCAATCATGTCTTGCTTTACAAAGACCAAGACACTTACATGGCCAATCAGCTAATGTAGTAAATTCAAAGTTTGGTTAAAATAGGCATATCAGAAATATATATAAATATGAGTTGATCAAAAGTCAAAATTAAATATAGCCCTCCCTTCTTTTGTATAGTTTTTAAAGGTAATACGAGACTGATTTCATTAGGAATAGAATAAATTTATTTTTTTTGAGGAACAATAAAAGCTTAAAGCACATATTGCTATATAGAAATCTAGCTAGATGCAAAGCTTCTGCTTTAACTACTCTATGCAATCAGATTTAAGGCTGTGCAGTGTGTAGCCCAATTATTCTGCAATAAACTAAATACAGACTACTGCTAGAGACACATGTCCCCACACTGGTTTCCTCTGATGCAAATGGAAAAACAATGATTACAAATCTGTCCATCAGACACAAGGAGATTGGGGAGGGGGGGGCGGGTGAAGAACCAGTCTATTCTCTACTGTTCAGAGTCTCAAGAACTGGTTAAGGAACCAGATTAGAGTTTCTAAAATGGCCTGCTTTTGTCTGACCCACACATAGTTTTTTTAAAAAGTAGGAAAAAAATTCACACAAATTGACGTAAAATCCAGGAAAAATCTTAAGATCTGGTAACGTTTCCATGTGACAATAAATGACTGGTAGACACTGGAGTTTGGGACCCCTGTCATAGACTGATATAAAGATGGACACGATGTTCCCTATCCATATTTTAAAAATAATGTCAAAGCAAACTAAGAAACTTAAGCAAGATTCATATAAAATGCAAATTAGTATTTTAAAAACTAATATCTCCATCTTTAAGTCCTATGGTTAAGCTTCCACTGTAGCTGAGTTCTTATTCTGCTAACTTAGGCTCTTCTCTAAATATAGGTTTCTATATTCCAATACATAAAAACATTAATATAGCCTCACACTCATGGGAAGAACCTCCGTTTCTGAGTTTTGCCACTCAGATGTTTCGTTGTACATTGGAATGAACAGAGGAAAGAAAATTAAATGAAATTTCAGTTGGGGCGTTATCTTCCTGTAATTGAAAGGTTTCATTTAGGAAGAGGATGAAAATATTAATTAAATCTACACAGGCTTTTAACTAGTTTTAAGTTTCATTTATTTGTTAATTCTGCCCTTCTTATTTTTCCTGTTCATTTTTATAATTTCCTTGTCCAAATATTAACTAGTAAGTGAAGACCAACCTTGTTATTTAAGAAGGGGAAAAAGGGAACAATAACGTATTTTTACTGAGCCTGTGTTTGCCAGAAACTGTATTAAGACACTTTATCTCATTTCATTCTCAACAGCTCTATGAGGTAGGAATTATGATCTCCACTTTATAGCTGAAAGAGTCTTGCAAAACTAGGGTTTGAAGTCAGCAGGACTGGTTAAGTCAAAAGCACATATAATTATATTCTACCTACTTCCAAAGGAGTTGGCAGTAATATTCATGACAGCATTCTCTTCCTTCTACCATAAAATACAAGAGGCTCAAAATAATAACTACAAGAGGGCTTTAATCTGAAGAGTTTGACATAGAGCTAAAAATCCCCAAATAAAGAAAAAGTGAACACAATTTAGTGGTAACAAAATTGAAATATATGTGGTTTTCATATCCGTTCACAAATAGCTCAACACTGGGCAGCAGGAACACACCCATAATTTCAAGACTCCAGCCAGGATTGCTGACTAGCCTCAATAAAAATGTCAACTTGCTGCCAACGGATCCAGATCAGTGGAACTTTCCAGTTCTCTAAGGAAGCAATATAGAGTTGCCTGCAAAATGATTCCAGAATCCAATCAGAACTAGAAATTTAAAAAATCTCAGATCAGGCTCTGAGCATCAAATATCTTCGTGAAAGAACCAACAGAAAATCTGAGAGGTGCTCTAGTTGCCTCAATCCAGGGTTGCCTCAATAAGGTCTTGGAAGTCAGCTGACATTTGCAACTGCTGGCAAAGTTCATTCAACTTTTCCTTCTAGGTTTTGTTTCATGGAAGAAAAAATAAAACCATCATCTTCTAACACTAGGTAGTACTAACATTTCCTCCTGGCACCCTGTCCCCCACATATTTAAACACACACACACACACACACACACACACACACACACACACACACACACACAGAACCAGACACACACATCCCTTCAAATGCCTGTTTGAATCCTAAATAAACCAGAACACTGTGTCAGGGAGAGGGAAAATAAAAGTCTCAGCAAGGAAACATTTTAGTTAAAGTTCTAAAGGCAAACTAAAACTGCTAACTGAAAACGGAAATTAACTTTACCAACTATGAGATAAAGAAAAAAGCTCATGACCTTGTTACTTTAAAGGAATTCCCAAGCATGGAATCAGATCACAGGCTTAATTCCCAGTTTAGGAACTGAAACAACTCTGGCCTAGAGATAAAACGGTGACTATTTGCTTGACACACCTCTGCTGGAGCAGCTGCTCCCATCTGTCCACTTCCCTTCCTGACTCTAAAAACTAGTTCAAGGTCTGTATTTATCAGTTACATGTGCTAATTGGAAAAAAAAAAAAAAGGACATTTCCCAGGACACATTTATGGAAATAACATAGTGTCCTATTTCAACAGGCATAAACAGACGTTAAATTGACCAAAGTATATTTAAATAATCTCATTCATTCTTAGTAATGCTTACAGATTTGTTTTCTTACAGGACTTTCTTCCCACAAAATGACTGGCTATATACTAAGTTTTATAACTATTAGGAAGGTTATTTTGCTCTGAAAAAAGAAAAACAATTGGAAAAGAAGAGGGACGTTTTTCAAATGAATTTTCACAGGGTGGGCATTAAAAATCTCCTAAGCTAAGAAACAGAGCACTGGGTTCTTTTTCTTTGTGACCCTCTATCCTGCCTAAACCCACTGTGTAACTGACCATGAACAGAAGAGAGGCAGTTTGAACTCCAGCAGGTGAAATACACTGTATTTAAAGGGTCTGCTCCCCATAAGACTGTTCTGATTATAGCCATGAAGTCATTTTTGTCCTTTACAAGGGAAGCCGTCACTTCCTCCACACAATTCACCCATCCTACCTGCAATAACCATTTCTATTTGAGAAGAAAACTCTAATGAATTTTATCACCTTTCTAAATACGTAGTAGTCTCTATAAAAACATTGTTTATCAGAAAGCAAAACGGTAAATAACCTAAATGTCCTTATAGGGAAATGGTTTCATAAATTACAGAACATTCAGAACAGAACACCATACAGACATTAACGAGAATATCAGGTAAATCTACATGTACTAACATGAAATTAAATGTTTTAGTGCATATATTTTTGTATTTTTAAGTAAAAATGACAAATTTCAGGAACACAGGCTTAGGTGACTCCATTTATGTAAATAAACACCTTTTACATGTGAAAAAAAAATCCCGCACATAGCTACATATATATAGATTACTAAATGCTTAGGGAAAGGTCTAGGATACAGCTGTCCGATTGTAATACAATGAGAACCAAAAATATAGTTTTTCATTTTACAGTAGCCATATTAAAGAATGTAAAGGTGAAATGAATTTTAATCATTTATCCTATTTAACCCAATATATTGAAAATGTTAGTGACCATTTCAATAATGAAATTGATACAAAGATTATTGAGATAGTTTGCTCATTTTTTTCTTACTATTTTAAAATTTAGTGTTTATTTTACATGCATAGTGCATCCCAACTTGGACTAGTTCTATTTCAATGTTCAACAGCCGCATATAGCTAATGACTACTGTATTCGACAGATGAGGCTTAGAAAGAGAAACATCAAACTATTAACTTTTGTCTTCTACATCCTTCTGCATTGTTTGAATTTTTTAAATAACAGCCAGGTATTACAGACCCAAAAACCGAAACATAAAAGCCAGTACCATAAGGTTTCTTAAAAGGAGAAATCGGGGCCGGCCCGGTGGCTCAGGCGGTTGGAGCTCCATGCTCCTAACTCCAAAGGCTTCCGGTTCAATTCCCACATGGGCCAGTGGGCTCTCAACCACAAGGCTGCCAGTTCAACTCCTCGAGTCCCGCAAGGGATGGTGGGCTGCGGGGCGCCCCCTGCAACTAGCAACGGCAACTGGACCTGGAGCTGAGCTGCGCCCTCCACAACTAAGATGAAAGAACAACAACTTGACTTGGAAAAAAGTCCTGAAAGTACATACTGTGTCCCCAATAAAGTCCTGTTCCCCTTCCCCAAGGAAAAAAAAAAAAGAAAGAAAAAAAGGAAATATCATCTCAACTTTAGGATAGGCAGAATTCTTAGGATGCAAACACCAGTGACAATAAAAGATAAATTAAACTTCATCAAAATTTAAAATTTCTGCTCATCAAAATGTATCATAAAAAAGTGAATAGGCAAGATAAACAGACTGGGAAAAATACTCAATAGCACTTGTATCTGACCAAGTACCCATATCCAGGATATATAAAGTACTCCTACGAATCAACAACAGACTGATGGACAACCCAATAAAAAAACAACACAAAACAAACAAACAACAACAACAAAAAAAACGAGTCTGGAAGAGACACTTCACAAAAGAAGATATACAAACAGCCAATAATCACATGAAAAGATGTCAGTCATCATTATTAGTCTTCAGAGAAATGCAAATTAAAGCCACAGGAGATACCATTTCCCACCCATTAAAATAAAAAAGACTGACAACACCAAATGTGGGCAAGGTTATGGACCAAGCAGAAACTTCATATACTGCTGGCAAGAAATATAAAATAGCATAACCATTTTGGAGAACTGTCTGGCAGTTTGTTATAACATTAAACACACACCTACCCTATGATCTAACAATCCTATTCCTAGGTATTTATTTACCCAAGAAAAATAAAAACATATGTCTTTAAAAAGATTTAGAAACAACTCATGTCCATCAATAGGATGGATAAACTGGTATATTCTCATATAGTGGAAATAAAAAAGAATGAACTGATAGACACGGCAACACGGTTGAGTCTAAAAAACATTATTCTGAGTGAAAGAAGAGTTATACAGGCACAAAAGAGTCATACAGGTCTAATTTGATTTACATGAAGTTGTAGAATAGGCAAAACAAATAATAAAAACGATTGGTTGCCTGGGGCAGGGCATTGGGTGTGAGGGGGTAGAGGAAGAGAACAAACTGGAAAGGGCCATGAGGGAACTTTTTGGGGTGATGGACTTATACTACATTTTATTTTGGGTTGTGGCAACCTGGACTTATACAACTGTCAAAAGTTCCTGTGATAACCTACCTCCTGTCACAAAGGTCAAATGCTATGGTGAACTAAAAAGCATTTAACGGATGCTGTTTAATACATCTTCTGAACAGATGATGATTGAGAAAACAACGAAGGTTGGAGTATAGAGAATTATTGTCACTAAAATGCTCTCCCATCATTCTTACTGATGTGAAATCACACGAATTTCTTCATGTATTTTCCTCTAGTTTATTTTGTTTTGTTGTTTTATTGGGGAATAGTGTGTTTTTCCAGGACCCATCAGCTCCAAGTCAAGTCGTTGTCCTTCAATCTAGTTGTGGAGGGCGCAGCTCAGCTCCAAGTCCAGTCGCCGTTTTCAATGTTTAGTTGTAAGGGGTGCAGCCCACCATCCCATGTGGGAATTACACCAGCAACCTCATTGTTGAAAGCTCAGGCTCTAACCAACTGGGCCATCTGGCCGCCCAATTTTCCTCTAGTTTTGTTATTTATAAATGAGATGAAGGAATACTAACTACAACTAAAATGGTGTCCTCATTTCTCTGAAATCTTGTTGTATTTATATTTCACACCTTCCTTGAATATTTTCAATGAATGTCTATATAACAAGGCATCCGGCTGAAATAACAAAAAAGGAAAAGAAAAAAGAGGAGGGAAAAAGGTGGCAAAGAGAACAAACTAAGTATGAGAGAAGATGTAGAAAAGGCTTCCCATGTTCAGGTGCAACTTAGTCAATTTTGTTCCAAAGGAGGGAAAACATGAAGCCATTAAATATGCTCATAACTGGAAGTCAGGGGAAATTACTCAGAAAGTCTTTTCCCCACTGCCCCTCCCCACAGATTCACTCAGTTCTATTTTTTCTTGCAGAAAGTCCCCCACAGCAACAAAGTAGTCACCCCAAGATGCCTTCGCAATAAACAGGATATTGTGCCAAGTGGCAAAAGGTTTGGCTCACGTCCCTCTAACGTCTCCTACCTCTATCTAGTTCATCTACTCTACATAGTAAGTTTGCTAGTATTGGTCACCAGCCACAGCCTGACACTTTAGTAAGAGCTCACGTCATGTATCAAAATCCCTTACACACATTTTAACCCGGCACCGATGCTACATGGGAGAAAACAACCAAAGAGTTATCCATAAGGAAACCCCAAGTTAAGAGCAGGAAAGGCGGAGGGAATATCATGCGTTTCCTGACTATGAAACAAGGCTTCCAGGCACACATCAGAGCTTTTCGCTCCCTCTGACAAGGATGTGCATTGTGCAACGTTCTGCTGTGGAAACACTTCTACAAGAGGACAAGTCAACCTGAAATAAAGGAAATCAGAGGAGTTGCGAAATAAGTCCTCTGGAATGAGTAAAGAACTTCTCACATGTCTATGCTTGATCTATGGCATGATTAAGCTAAAATAAATTGTCATTCCAATCATATATAGGCATTACAGTCTGTTTCCTGGGTCAGTTACTTGCTGAACTCAAGCTGTGGAACCAAAAATGCTCTGTTTATAAGACGATAGGAGAATACATATAACCAAAGGAATAAGAATGAAATCTCCTTAGATCAAAGTTTACCCAAGACTTGTTAAAAATGGTGATCATTAATAAAAGCTATTCATTCTTTCATTCATTCATTCAACAAATACTGATAAAACATTTACCCTGGACCAGACTGGACATACAAAACAAAGATATGAGGTCTATGTCTTCAAGCTCACAGTGCAGCGGGGGAGACCAATATGTAAACTGACAGAGTACAGAGCAGCAAGTGCTCCAATAAAGGCTATTGACAAGTGTAGTTGGAAGGGGTATTAGGGTTTTTAGACACTGACTCTGGCTGAGTTAGACAGAAAGGAGCTTTATTTAAAAGACATTGGGGAAAAAGGAAGATATTGGGCTTTGCAAGTACCCAATTGAAGCTTAATTGAAGTTAGCACCCGCAGAACATATATCAAGACAGACCACATCCAGGGATATAAAATTAATGTCAACAAATTTAAAAGAGTTGAAATCATAAAGAGCGGATTCTCCAACAACAATGGAATCAAACTAGAAATCAACAACAGAAAGACAACAGAAAACCTCCAAATACTCGGCGACTAAACTATACATTTCTAAATAAGGCATGGGTCAAAGAGAAAGTCTCAAGAGAAATAAAAAAATGTTTAACTGAATGAAAATGAGAATACAACATATAAAAAATTCATGGGCTGGGTGGCCAGTTAGCTCAGTTGGTTAGAGTACTGTGCTAACAACACCAAGGTCGCCGGTACGATCCCCACATGAACCAGTGAGCCACGCCCTCTACAGCTAAGATTGTGAACAACAGCTCTCCCTGGAGCTGGACTACTGTGAGCGACCAACCGACAACCGATTGCCTCAGCCTGGGGGGGGGGGGGTAGAGTGCAAGGCTCCTAATACCAGCATGGGCCAGGGAGCTGTGTCCTACAAAACTACACTGAAAAACAACGGCTTGAACCAGAGTGGGGCCGGGGGAGGGGGGGGAGGCGGAAGAAGGGGGGGAAAAATTCATGGGACACAGTTAAAGCAGTTCAGGAGGGAAATTTCTAGTACTAATACAGACATTATAAAGAGGAAGAGTCTTAAATCAATAATCTAAGCTCCCACCTTGAGAACCTAGTAAAAGAGTAATATACATGCATAGCAAGAAGAAGGAAATAATAATTAGCATTAAGGCAATTGTAAACAAAAAGACAACACAGAAAAATCAGTGAAACAAAACTAGTTCTTTGGAAAAAAATCAATAAAAGCAATAAGCCTTAGCAAGACTGACAAAAAAATGATAGTAGACACAAATTACCAATATCAGGAATGAAATCGTTTATCACTACAAACCCTACAGATAGCAAAAGGATAATGAGAGAATACTACAATGAACCCTACTCATATAAAGTTAACAACTTAGACAAAATGGGCCAATTCCACAAAAACCACAAACTACCATAACACACCCTCTATGAAATAGATAATTTGATCAGCCCTGTAGCTATTAGGGAACCAGAATTTATAATTTAAAAACTCCCCAAAAAAGAAATCTCCAGGCCTTGATGGTTTCATGGGAGAACCTACCAACTGTTTAAACAAGAATCAACATTAATTTTACACAATCTCTTCTAGAAAACAGAAGAGAAGGGAACACTTCCCAATTCATTTAATGAAGTTAGCATTGTCTGATACCAAAACCAGACAAATAAGGAAATAAAACAAACAAAAAAACTAATACCAATATTCCTCATTAATACAGATGCCATCCTTAACAAAATATTAGCAAATACATTTCAACAATACATAAAAAGTATTAGGCACCATGACCAAGAGGGGTTTATTCCAGAGATGAAAAACTGGTTCAATATTTGAAAATTAATCAATGTATACTAGCATAAGTAAAACATATACAGATCAACAACAGAATTGAGAATCCAGAAGTAAACCTAGTTATGTCAATTTATTTTGACAAAGGCATCAAGACAATTCAATGGGGAAAGAATAGTTTTTTAAACAATGGTGCTGGGACAAACGGATAGCCACACACAAAAGAAGCAAGCTGGACTCCTACATCACACCATATTTGAAAATTAACTCAAGACAATCAAAAACCTAAATGTAAGCACTAAAACTCTAATAAAACTTTTGAAAGAAAATATAAGGGTTAGTATTTGTGGTCTTGAGTTAGGTAATAATTCCTTAGATATGACACTGAAAGCACAAGTAACAACAAAAAAAAGAGATTAACTGGCTTTCATCAAAATAAAATAATTTTGCTGCTGAAGATATGATCAAGAAAGTGAAGAGAATCCACATAAAGGGGAAACTATTTGTAAATCACATACCTGATAAGGAACTTGTATTCAGGATATATAAAAAATAGTTACAACTCAGTAATAAAAAGACAAGCCAATTAAAAATGGGGAAAGGATCTGAATAGACACCTCTCCAAAGATATACAAATGGCTAATAATGACATGAAAAGGTGACCAACATCATTAGCCACCAGGGAAATGCAAATCAAAACTACAAGACAGAACATCACACCTCTTAGGATGGCTATGCTCAAAAAGAAGAATAATGACAACTGTTGAGGAGGATGTAAAGAAATTAGAAACCTCATATACTGCTTGCAGTGTAGCTGCTATGGAAAACAGTCTGGTAGTTCATACAGTTAAACACAGTTACCAAATGATCAAGCAATTCCACTCCCTCCTACCCAAGAGAAATGAAAACACATGTCCACAGAAAAAACATGTAAGCAAATATTCATAGCATTATTCATAATAGCCAAAAATTGGTAACTTGAATGTGCATCAACTGATGAATGGATAACCATACAATGGTCTATTATATGGCAATCAAAAAAAATGAAGTACTAAAATATGCTACAATATGAATGAACCTTGAAACAATTAGTGAAAGCCAGACACACATATTGTATATTCCATTAATATGAAATGTTCAGAATAAGCTAATCCACAAAGAAACAGATTGGTGGTTGTGTAGGCGAGGAGTGGGAGGAATGGGGAGAATGGGAGGAAATGGAGAGTACCGGCCAATGGGTGCAGGATTTCTTTTGGGGGAGACAAAAATGGTCTAAAATTGGTAATGGTTGTTTGCAAAACTCTGTGAATATACTGGAAACCACTGAATTGTACATTTTAAATGGGCAAATTGTATGGTATGTGAATTACATCTCAACAAAGCTGTTTTAAAAAGATAAATCAATATAATTCATCATATTAATAGGCTAAAGGAAAAAAAATCCTAAGACTGCATCAAACTAGGTGTCAAATATACGGTTCTGGAAAGAGAACTGACTTTGGGTAGTGAACACACAATGTGACATACAGATGACGTATTACAGAATTGTGCACTTGAAACCTATGTACATTTTACTAACCATTATCACCCCAATAAATTTAATTTTTAAAAACGACTATATCAAACTGCACAGAAAAAGTTTTTGACAAATCTACAGTTAACCTTATATGTCAGAACATAAGACTGAATGTTTCTCCCTAAGATTGGAAACAAGGCTAGGATGTCTGCTCTCACTGCTCTTATTCAACATAGTGCCAGAAGTTTCAACCAGTGCAATAAGTCAAGAAAAGGAAAAAAAAATACATATCAGGAAGGAATAAAACTGTCTTTATTCACAGTAATAATTATCTATGCAGAAAATCCCAAGGAGTACCCTGAACTAATATTTGTGATCAGTGAGGTTGCAGGATATAAGATAAACACAAAAATCTATTATATTTCTGTATAAGAGCAATGACTATGTGGACACTGAAATTAAAAATACAATACCATCTATAGTCACTCAAAAGAACATTAAATATTAAGTATAAATCTTGCAAAACATGTATAGGACTTGTATGCTGAAAACTACAAAATGCTGACGAAAGGAATCAAAGATCTAAAATAAATGGAGAGACATATCATGTTCATGGATTGGAAAACTTAACATAGTAAAGATATAAATTCTCCTCAGACATATAGGTTTATATATATTCTGCTTGAGCTGTCATAAAAGAATGCCACAGACTGGGTGGCTTAAACAACAGAAATTTATTTTCTCACAACCTGGAGGCTGAAAGTCCAAGATGGAGGTATCTAGTGAGACCTTTCTTTCCTGGTTTGGAGAAGGCTGCATTCTTGCTGTGTCTTCACATGGCTTCTTCTCTGTGCATACTTGGAGAAAGATATAGCTGGTGTCTCTTCCTCTTCTTATAAGGACATCAGTCCTTATCAAATTAGGACCCCATCCATATGACCTCATTAACCATAATCACCTCCTTAAGGCCCTATCTCAAATTATAGTCACATTGCAGGTTAAGGCTTCAACATATGAATTTGGGAAGGAAATAATTCAGTCCATAACAAGGTTTAATGTAATTCCTATTAAAAGTCCAGTTTTTGCAGATACAGACAAAATTATTCCAAAATTTAGACAAAAAGGCAAAGGAACTACGATAATTAAAACAATTTTGAAAAGAAATAATAAAGTGAAATCAGTTTACTAGACTTCAAGACTTATTACATAAGTCACTAATCAAGATTGTGTCATGTTGGTAAGAGAGATATGTGTCAACGGAACAGAAGAGGGCCCAGAAATAGATAGACCCACACAAACATGCCCACTGATTCTTGACAAACGTACAAGAGCAAGTCAAAGATCTTCAACAAACAGTGCTGGAAATAGGACAGCATAGGCAAAAAAATTAACCTTGACCCAAATTGCATACCTTATATAAAAATTAACTGAAAGCGGATCATGGACTTAAATGTAAAATATAAAACCATAAAACTTTTAGGAAAAAGCAAAGGAGAAAAATCTGTGGGGTCTAGGGCTAGGCAAAGAATTCTTAGACTTGACACCAAAAGTATAATCAATAAAAGGAAAAATTGATAAATTGGACTTCATCAAAATTAAAAACAATTGCTCTGTGAAAGATCCTCTTTTTTTTTTTTTTTTTTAAGACTTTATTTGGGAAGGGGAACAGTATGTATTTCCAGGATTTTTTCCAAGTCAAGTTGTTGTCCTTTCAATCTTAGTTGTGGCGGGCGCATCTCAGCTCCAGGTCCAGTTGCCACTGTTAGTTGCAGGGGGTGCAGCCCACTATCCCTTGCCGACAATCTTGTGGTTGAGAGCCCAATGGCCCATGTGAGAATCGAACCGGCAGCCTTTGGCATTAGGACGCAGAGCTCCAACCGCCTGAGCCACCGGGCTGGCCCCCAAAAGATCCTCTTAAAAAGCGTAAGACAGGGTCGGCCAGATGGCTCAGTTAGAGTGTGAGCTCTGAACAGGGTTGCCGGTTCAATTCCCACATGGGATGGTGGGCTGCACCGCCTGCAACTGAAGATTGAAAATGGCAACTGGACTTGTTGCTGAGCTGCGCCCTCCACAACTACTTGGAGCTGATGGGCCCTGGAAAAACACACTGTCCCCTGATATTCCCCAATAAAATTTATTTAAAAAAAAAAAGCATAAGACAAGCTATACACTGGGAGAAAGTATTTGCAAACCATATCGTTCATAAAGAACAAATATCTAGAATTTATAAAGAACTCAAAACTCAATAATAAAAAGCTCAAACTATTCAATTAGGAAATGGGCAAAAGACATGAAAAGTCATTTCACCAAAGAGGATACAAAGATGGCAAAAGAGCACATGAAAAGATATTTAACACCATTAGCCATTAGGGAAATATAAATTAAAATCATAATGAACTATCACTACATACCTACCAGAATGGCTAAAATAAAAAAGGGACAGCACAAATACTGATGAGGATGTGAAGGAACTGGATCCCTTATACATTGAAGGTGGAAATGTAAAATGGTATAATTCGTCTAGAAAAGTCTGACAGTCCCTTATAAAACTATCCATGCAGCTACCATATGACCCAGCAATTGCATCCCCCTGAGAATTTATCTCTGAAAAACGAAATTTTAATTGTGGTAACCAGAATAATAATGCCTCCCCCCCACACACACACCCATACACAAGATGTCCTCTCCCTACACCGCTGGAATCTGTAAATGAGTTACCTAACATGGCAAAAAGGACTCTGTAGATGGGATTAAGGGTATGGACCTTGAGATGGAGATTATCTATGTGGGCTCAATCTAATCACAGGAGTCCTTAAAAGCAGAGAACCTTTCCCAGCTGGGTCAGAGAAATTATATGGAAGGAGTAGAGATTCATAGTTTGAGAGAGAATCAACCAGCTGTTGCTGGCTTTGAAATAGAAGGGCCATAGGCCAAGGAACGGGAATGGTCTCTAGAAGCTGGGAATGGTCCATAGTCGACAGTAAGACAATGAGGAGCTTAGTCCTACAATCATAAGGAACATAGACCTGCTTTGATCATAGCACAATGAGACTTGTGCTGGATTTTTGATTTATAAAATTGTAAGACAGTAAGTTTGTGCTGTGTAAGCAGCTAAGTTTGTCGTCATTTGTCATAGGTGAAATAGAAAACTCATGTTCACACAAAATAATAATTTACGTTCACAAAAAAACCTGTACACAAATATTTATAGCACTTTAATAGCCCCAAACTGGAAACCACACAGATATCCTGCAGTGAATGAATGACGAAATGAACTGTGGTACATGCATACCACGGAATACAAGTCAGCAACGAAAGGGAATGAATTACTGATACACTGCACAACCTGAATGAATCTACAGAGTGAAGAAAGCCCATCTCAAATGTTATATACTGCATGTTTCTATTTATATAACATTCTTGAAATGACAAAATTACAGAAATAGAGAACATACTAGTGGTTGGCCGAGTGGGGGAGGAAAGTGAATGTTGTTCTGGAAGCAACATGAGGGACCCCAGTGGATTGAAAATGTTCTCGTCTTCACTCTATCAATGACATTATCCTGGTTGTGATATTCTAAGATGTCACCACAGAGGGAAACTCAGTCAAGGGTTCAGGACTCTCGCTGTATTATATAACTGCATAGGAGTCTATAATCACTCAAAATAAAAAGTTCAATTTAAAAAAAAGGTATTGGTTTACTCACAAAATCCAGGAGGACTCAAGATCCAAGTTCAGAGGCCAAAATAATCACACCGCAGACCTAGGCCGCTGAGGAGACTGCTGTCATGGCTGCCACGCACATCCTGCTCTGAGGGCAAACGAAGCGGGTCTAAGATTTTCAGAGTTCCCTGCCTGGGCTCTCTAACCCTGGACTCAAAATCCTGGGCAGAGGTCTGATTCATGAAGCCATGGTTCCTGACTGAAAAGTAGCTGCAAGGGGGCTGGGAAATCAGGGTTTTCATTTTTCAGCTCCTTGCCTCCTGTGAAGGGTGGCATCTAAGAGGTTTCTTCAAGATCTCTGAGGGGGTCTGGCACCAGACAGACAAAAAGAAGGCAACAATAGGGGGCGGGGGTAAAGATTTTCAAAATAGACTTTAAGATGGTGCTGAAAGGAGGGCGTCAAATAGACTGACATGGACATGAGGGAATTTCACAAAAGAAAATTCATGGATGTTCTAGAAATCAAACCAAAAAATATTCCCAGGTATTTTGTTGCTGAACAGAATAGGGAAAACCAACAAAGGGAACAATGTAAGTAGCTCAAAAGAGAGAAGAAAAGCATCAGACATTTAAGATACACAGTATTTTAATAGTGAGAATCATTAGGTCTTGGGTAGGAGGAGCAGCAGTTCGTATCTTATATGAAAGGTAAGTCATCAAATGTATTTTTAACAGGCGCTGGGTATTCTTTTCTATGCTCAGAGTGGTCAGAAATGTTTCCTTCACTTCACTTCAAACTCATCAAATGTAATGAACAACTTTGTCCTAGCTTCAGGGAAACATGGAAAAGAACAATATAGGGTATCTGCCCTTAAAGAGCTCACAATGAACTTCCAGTTCAGACATGACAGATGTTTCACATAACCTAAGCATTTTCCAGATAAAGACCTAGAAATGCTAGATAAAATATTCCAAATATTATTTTAAATGTGTAGCTAAACTTAAGGCAAAAAGGGAACCCCCTAGGTGCCAGGATAAGAGAAGGAATTGAAAACCATAACCGTAGCACCGGAGCTAATACAGTGGCTACAGGGGGCTGAGTGGGGTAGGGGAAGAAGTTTCAGTAACTTCTGACCTGAGTTTTGTTATCCACATAATAACAGGACTGGTCTTGGGCTTATAAGCAGGTAAAACCTAGAACTAAAACCCCAAATAAAGGACAGACTAGAAAACATTTACCTAACAGCCCAGGAAGCAAACAAGAAAGCTTCTCTCTGCTTGGGCTATAAGGGGTATGGGGCAAAAAGTGTCTCTGAGAACTGGAACCCTGGGCCTGCAATCACATGCATTCGTGGTTCAAGTTATTTCGATCCCAACACCTGAATGCCCCTGGAACTCCAAAGCAATAGATTAACATAAAAATTAGCCCAAGCCAGGGCATCTAATAGAAGGAATTCATTTCTACTTTAGAGAAATACAGCTTCGCCCAGGCCACTTCGGATCACCTCACAGATAAAACCTTGTTAAGGATGAGTAAAAATACACTAAACGCAAAGGAAATAATCCACGTTAAGAGCCAACAAATAAAGACAACTTTAGAACCCCCCAAGAACTTCGATAAAAGAACCATCAGACAGTAACTATAAAGGAAGTACACTTAAAATAATTATAAATGTAAAACAAAACCTCAAAACCATTAAGAATAAGATTCTACGCAAAATGCACAGGCAGATTTGAAAACCAACCAAATAGAATTTTTAAAAATAAAAAACTTAGTCACTAAAATTAAACTCAATGGACAAGTTAAAATAGATTTGACACAGCTGAAGGAAAAGTAAAGAACTGGGACACAGTAAAGAAATAGCCAGAAGGCAACTCAGAGAATTAATGAGATGGAAAATACCACAGAGAAGCGAAGTGATATGGAGAACAGAAGGAGATCTGACATATACCTAACTGTGTTCTAGAAGGAGATAACAGAATGAGGCAATATTCAGAGATAACTCCTGACAATCTTTCAAAACATTCAAAAGACACAAATCCTCAGACTTAAGAAACAAAACTAAATCCACACCATCTACGTTATTGAAACTGCAGAAATCAGAAGTCAAAGAGAAGATCTTAAAAGAGCCTTTACTCTTTGTAGGACACGAATGAGAAAGAATAAAATAACTATACTTCATGGTCAAATATCTAAAGGGCCATTAGTGGAACAGGAGTACAAAGAGAGAGGACCTGTATCAGAAAAAGTGTGTGGGGAGGGCAGAGCTGGGGCTTGAAAAACAAGTAGGATTCCCATAGATGGGGAGAGATGAGGGCAACTGGGGAGGGGAGGCATCGAACAGTTTGAACAAAGTGAAAGGAGGAGAATACGGGTCAGGGGGAAGACTCCTTTTTGGCTGTCAAATAGAGTAACTCAGAAGAAGATATGGTTAGCCGGAGTTAAAGTATGGTGCTCACTAATACCAGGCTAAAGAATCTGAACTTAATAGTAGGCAACAAGGATCCAATTTTTGAGCAAATGAAGTGATCTAAATGAACTCTCTGCCAAATTATCCCAGCAGCAGCATGTAGGGTGGATACAGGAAGAGAGATTATAGGTTTTAAGTAATGTAGGAAACAATTACAATAGTCCAAGTCTTTCAAAAGACTTAAGAAAATATTTCAATTACATGGAGACAGACGCTTCAGAAAGTAAGATCCAGAAAAAAGGCAATGGGAATAGAGATGAAATATAGAGAGGTGGGAGGTAGGGAAGAAGGGAAAGAATATAAATGAATATTTATATACATTTCGAAGGTGGGATTAAAAGGAGTTCACGGATTGGGCAGTTGGGGAAGAAGAGGAGGCAGGGAAAAGAAAGAGAAGAATTGAAGACGGCACTGAGGTTGGAGCCTGAGTGACTGAGGGAATAGTGGTGGTACATTATTTTTTCTCCAGGGACATACCGGCAGTTTGGCCCAGCAGGAGAGAATAGATTGGAAAGAAATCTTAGATTCTAGTCTAGGTTCTGCCTCAGACAAGCTACTTAACGTCATAGGCTATGTTTCTTCTATCTGGAATATGGGAGGATTTACAGAAAAAGAGTTGAATGATGGACCAATGTGGTAGGTATCAAGGGGATGCAGAATCAGTTTCTAGCAAGCAGTCAAAAATATAGGTCTGGAGCTCAGGAGAAAGTCAGTACTAGAAGGACAGAGTAGAGAATAACCAACATAGAAGAGATGGCTAAAGCTGTTGTAAATATATGAATGATATTATTAAATGCATAAAGAAAAGAAGCCTGTGAATCTTGGGAAAACCCTAAACACAAAATATCCTGGTTGCGATATAGAAAAGGTGGCAGCTGAAAGCTCAGTGCCATACCAGGCTTATCAGGAAGTGGTGTCCTGAGATAGTGTATCATAAGTAGATGACATATCATATTGGGAGAAAGGAGTTGTATTTCATTTTCCATTGCCAACCAATTTCCTCGGTGATTGATAAAATGTAAGGAAAATAAAAGCCTTTATCACAGAATTTCCTTTCTATGCCTGGGAAACATTGATCTTTTGCTTTCATTATGGTGTTAAACAGAGTCCTATTTCAAAAGAATTTTAAAAAAATATAACTCCAATTTCATAAAGACAGATATTTCATAATCTAAGCCTTCACAGAGCTGAAATTCTGCCTGGCGCATTCTTGCATGATAGTATAAAACACACAGCTGACCCAAATTAGCCCAATGGGAAAGCTGGCTTCACCACATCAAGACTGAGAAAATGAGGTCCACACTGGTCCAATATAAGCTAAGTCGGAATGACTTTCTGAAATGACATAAAAAACTTGGATTTAGTTAACCCACAGCACAACACAGAAACATGGCTGGGAAGCAGACACGATGTTTTGTGGTTAGTGTTCTAAACGAAATTTTCCCTCAAATCTTTTCTTTGAAGCTAGTTACACTAGACAAGAGACCAAGATCAAGAGTGCTTTATACATGGTATTCCTTGGATCTTTCTAAATCTCATTTCTGGTCCAAATAGTCATGTCACACACTCTTTCTGACTGTAGAGAAAATTATTCTTTGGTTTCTGCCTCCCACAGCTCACCATCTCACAAGCAGCTGGGGCTAAAGGATCTCAGTCTAAAGCAGAAGTCAATGCAGAGGATGGGTTTTTCCTGTTCATTCTCAAATTAGCAGCCAGCCATTGAAATTACACATTTCAAATTCAAGGAATGGCTAATAATCAAAAGGCTGTGACTTTTTTGTGGTCATCTGCATCCAGAATTACCAGCTCTAAAGATAAATAGGTGTTCAGCTCTTTCATTTTCTCAATGAGATGCAAATATTAACCTAGTTTAAAAGTTTTAAATTATTTCAGCATAAATTTGTCATAGGTTCCCTTGGGTAACAGGGTTCTGGCAAGAATCCAGGGCTAAGTAACTGAATATAGTAAGGGCTGAACTTCAGATTAGCCTGATCTTCAATCCCTGACCAAAATAATTAGAACACAGCTGTTCAACCTCTTCCATAAGAAAAATTCTCCAATCCAAATGAAAATATTTACCTAATATGAACCTTTCTGAATAATCATAACCTTCCATGAAATGGCAGCAAGATGCCTGATCAGATAAGAATCACTGGTCGCTATGCTCAGGATAAATGACATTCTTCACGGATGTTAAAACTTCTGGGAATACATAGTAGCTTCAGACACTAAGGACCTGAGAGAGAAGTGGCATGCTGCGTTTTAAAGGATCTAGAACATACAGCCCCTGAATTGGCTCACAAATTTCTCTCAGTGTTTATAAAACTCAGATTTTTCCTGAACTCTAAGGTGACTAATAATTAATTAACTTTGATGATTTGATATAGTATGGAAACTATCTACAGGTGATACCCCAAATCTTAATTTATTCTTTCTGTAACATTTGACAAATGCACAAAAATGTAGCATTAGTTTAATTTTTGAATAAAGAGGGTTGTTTTTGGTACAAATTTTCAAAGGAGGGAAAATTTTAAGCCACAACAGCAGGTTATGAAGATCCAGTTAACATAATGATTATGGAGAAAACCCTGGTGAATACTGGTAATAGTGTGAAGAAATGGCACCTCACATAACACTGGAGATTTATTTGGCAACACTTATTAAGATTTAAGGTATACACATCTCATGACCCAGCAATTATACTTCTAAGAATTTGTCCTCCAGAAATAACAGCACAAGAACGTTAAAAAAAAAAAAGAAAACAGAAAAAAGAAAGTGCAACAATTATTACAGAATTATTCACAACTGTAAAATTTGGAAAACTAATGTTCATCAATAATGGAATGGCTAATTATTCAAGTCATAGAATATTCACACAACGAAATACCATGCAGACATAAGAAATGGAAGTGTTTACATTGAACATGTAAAGATGCCTTAGACTGTTAAGTAAAAATTCAAGTTGCAGACTAACATAGAGTCCATTATTGTTTTAATGTATCTATGATTATAATTTATTAGCATAGTATAAGGAAGAATCTGCACAAAACTGATAGCCAGTTAACAACTATTAGCTTCTGAAGCTGGGAATGAAGGCAAGGTAGGTAGCATGAAAATGTCAC
The DNA here is from genome assembly GCF_057876585.1 of Rhinolophus sinicus. Classification (NCBI taxonomy): domain Eukaryota; kingdom Metazoa; phylum Chordata; class Mammalia; order Chiroptera; family Rhinolophidae; genus Rhinolophus; species Rhinolophus sinicus. The sequence goes on along the minus strand of NC_142508.1, from coordinate 59,932,135 downwards.
TGCTCTTTCTGAAGAAATATAAGTGGTGGGACTACAGGTCATTTTTACTGTCTAACTTGTAATAAAACAACAAATAACAAAAGAAGCTTTTGCATCTCAAGGAAAACAAATGATAGAAAAATCATCTGTCTAAGCACATCAGTAGAGTTGAAAACAAAACAAATTCTAGTAAAAGACAAATGTAGGAACCATACAGCACATAGAACTCAAACCAAGAGAGTAATCTAATTAGTCAAAGAAGAATGTACAGCACTCATGTACCAAATCTTGGGAATGCTTCAAGCTCCTGGGACCTTGCCAAAGACAAACTATCTTTTCAGAGGGGATTCTGCCCTCTAGTGTGCACTAAAAGAAGCTAAAGCACTTGAAGCAAACCAATCAAGTAGTGAAATTTAGTGATTTCATTAGTGAAATGAAGTATTTTCACTTCATTTCTAGAGCATCACAATTTTCTCTCTAAATGAAGTCCTCCATATCCTTGTTTCTAAATCGATTTCCCTTTATCATCCTGAGTAAACTTTGTGAACGTCATGACTTCAGCTACTTATTCTTTCTATTCTTCCCTACATTCCCAAGAAGTGCCCAAAGCACATTATCAACTCATAATTCACACCAACAGAAATTTGGTACAACCAAGGGTATGATAATATAGCAAAATAAAGCTTTCAAAGTTTATAACAGTTATAAGCACCTGACTCTTAAACTCAGATTTTTAAGTCCTGTTGGCACTATAACACTAGGCTAAGGGCAAAGGGAAAACACTGCTCTGTGTAATGAAATCTCTCTCTTCACAGGACTTTCAAGGGATACTAGAATTTGTTCAACACTGGGCAACCTTGAAAACCACTAGGAACACTTCCTAGGTTCATAGTACTTGCTGTAGATATTCAATCCAAACCGACAGAGGTTACCCCATCCTGGTGACCACAGATTACTATATACCTGTAATGCTTCTAGAAGTATATTTTAAAAAAACAAGAATAAGTTAAAACCAAATGAAGCAGAGTTTAACATCCATTGAAGAACATAAAGGTGAAAATCTGATCCAGGATTTTCTTGCCCCAACACAAAGCACATCCCTGTGGAGTTGACAGGCAAGATGACAGCAAGGCTGCCAGAATCAATCATTTCCATTGTCACACTAGCTCCTTGAAACATCCTCTTAAAATCTATTTCTATCTAGCTAGTCCTATCCTAGAACAAAGGCTGCCAGAAGAAATGCACTTAACACAAGCTGGGCAAGGATGTCTCCTGACTCCCCTAGCAACACAAACTGCCTACAACGTAGGATTCACACCTCAGTAGGAGTCCATTACCCTACAAAAATAGTAGCAGCCATTATTCCCTGGTCGACTGATCACATCTTGTCCACAGCTTCATTGGTGACTGTTAAAAGAATATGTATATACAAACATACCTGGAACTCATTTTTAAAATCATACTAGCCCCTTCAACTTCATGAGATAAGAATGAGATTAAACAGGAAACCTGGATTAGCCATGGTTCATGGGAAAAAGGCTACAAAGGAAAAGGGAGGAAACAGTCATCTCACCTCCTTCAAAAATAACAAAATACAAAATAGCTTTCAAAGAGTCCTTTATCAGTTATAAAGCTGAAGAGAGATACTTTTAACAAAAAAGGCTAATTAGAAGTGTAAGAAAAAGTGACTGCATGGCAGGCACAGTGGCTGAGCACCCAGGCTTTGGTCTCAAATAGATCTGAACTGGAATCCTGGCTCCACTATCCATCAACTATGTAATCTCAACAAGTTAATGACACTTCCCCGAGCCTCAGTTTCCTGATCTGTGAAATGGGCACAAAGTTAATGCCTGTCTCTTGAGTGTTTATGCAGATTAAATGAAACACTTAGGACTGTGCCTTAAACTTGGTAAGCTGTCAATAAATAGAAACTATTTAGTCTTTTTAAAAAGGTAAATAAATGTTTAACCTGCAGTCTCAGAAGATAATATATCTAATATTTTATCTAAAGAACCGGTTCCAAAAGGAAACTGATCTGGTCACTAAAAGGAAACTTGTCATCCTAGAGTGTGAGAAACACTTGACTACAGGAACCAAGCAGGTAACAGAAATGAGTGAGGTAGATGACTAGGGAGCAGGAAAGGGCAAACACCATCTACTCTGCTCCAGCTCACTGATGTCACAAAGAAAGAGGGAAGGCAGTGGCACAACTTCTCATTTCTGAAGAAAAGCCAGTAATCCCGATTTTTATGTTAAGTCTCCTGATTTTTAAATGCTGGCCACATAAAAACCTCTAAGGACAGATCTGGTCCATGGGCTGCCACTTTGCGAATGCCTGCTCTGAAGTAGGGTCTCAAACCAGAAACAGAAGGTAAGTTCAGTTATGTAACTGAGGGACTCCAGCTCCCTAAAACAATGTATCTCAAAGGGGACACTGCTGGTATTTTGGAAAAGAAAATCCTCTGAACAAACCCTCCTAAGCGATGCAGGATATTTAGTATCCCTGAACCCCACCAGTGGTCTCCTTAAGTCATACGACAATCAAAATATCTCACCACACATTTCTGAACACCTCCTACGGGCAGTACCACATCCACTAAGAATAACAAAGTTAAATTCAAGTCAGTGGGAAGTTCAAGAACATCTATTTATAAACAGTAATAAAATAAGGACAGGGTCAGCCCTAAGTCAACTCAAACTAAAATCCCAAATTATCATCAAACAGGAAATCTCACTGAGTAGAAAGCTTACAGCTGGCTATGGAAATAAATCAAAAGGCTTAATTCCCTCTCCTTACTTTTGGAATTATGACAGAAGGAAACTGCTTTGCCTTTTCTCTAGCCATTGCTGTTATAGTGTTACTAGACATTATAGTTTTCCACCAATTTCCATTTTTCCTATAGCAGGAGCTTACATATAGGAATGTACATGCTTCAAAGAAATCATGGTGGAAGAAATCTAGGCACCCAAATCACCCACTCCTTGGTAACACTCCTAGATTTTTTTCTTATGGCTCATTCAAGAGCATATCCAGATTACCAAATGACCCAGCAATTCTATACCCAGATATATACCCAGGTGAAATGAAAATTCATGTCCACACAAAAGCTTGTACATAAAGGTTCATGAAGTATTATTTATAATAGCCTAAAGTGTAAACAACCCTGTGTCCACCAAGTAATGAATGGATACACCAAATGTAGTATATCTATACAAGGGAATATGATTTGGCCATAATAAAGTATAGACACATGGATGAACCTTGAGAACATTATGCTAAGTCAAAGCAGCCAGACACAAAAGGATAAATATTGTATGATTCCATTTATGTGAAATGTCCAAAAAGGCAAATGTAGACACAGAAGATAGATTAGTGATTGCCTGGGGGTGGGAAGGAGAGGTAGGGATGGAGATAAAGAGTGACAGCATTTCTTTTGGGGGTGACGAAAATTATTGTGGCTGTATAGCTTTATGAATGCACAACTCTGTGAATACGGGAAAAATCAACAAAGTGTGTAATTTAAATTGTTGAATAAATAAAAACAGCTCGATAAAGCTGTTTTTAGAAAGAGAGCGAAAAGCACAATTTAAAATTATTGAGTCCAAAAATATCATGGGTCACATCTGTTAGAATACTCACTCTCTTCTAATTATCTTGATTATTACCATTACCAATAAGGCCTTACTCATGATATTTATTCTTTTGAAAAAGCCGATTGTCCTCTTCCTGAAATGGCCATTCTCATCATGTACATCATGTACTGCGCGAGTTGACCATTAAACAATGTGGGTTTGAACTGCATGGGTCCACTATGCCGATTTTTTCAACTGACCTGCACAGTTCAAACCCATGTTGTTCACCGGGGTCAACTGGTGGCTGGGAAACTGCATATGCAAGAGGACCCATTTAAGTTATACACAGATTTTCTTTGGGGCAGTCGGACCCCTAACCCTGCACTGTTCAAGGGTCAATTGTACATCTATTCACCAGGCACACAAACACAGCCAACTGATCACACATTTCATGAGAACATCAAACCAAGAGGTGAAGTCAGATTTCTGAGGTAACTTGTCTTTTTTGTTGTTGTTGATCTAAATACACTTGCTGTGAATAATTTGGGGGTCCTTTCTTCCCTGTTAGTAAAAACACGTGAAATATAATTAGCTTTGAAATGCTCCTCTCAGCATGAAAGCAACTCCTTTAAACATAAAAGAACCTAAAAAATAAATCAACATAGGTCAGAGGTCTGATCAGTCATCATAACAAGAGATTCTGATAAAAAATTAGAGACATTTCCACCTAATATTGTGGGTATATCTGATTTTTGTTACTTTAAGTGAAACGCTCAATGCTCTCTCTATTAAGACTATATATCGAAAATTTGTAAAACTTAAAAAAGCCAACAGTCATGTTTAGTCATGTCAGAGGAGTTTGGGAGAGATCAGATTAGTTGCTCAGACAGGAAGACTGTTGCAAGAATGAACGGTTTCCGGGGACTGAGTGGTCCAATAGGCTGAATACTGACAAACCACAAAAGTCAGGATTACTGTCTTCTCAGGCTTTCGTCTGGTTTTCTACTGCATCATGACACTGAGGAATTCTGTCTCTTCTATATTTGGGGCAAACATTGCTAAACTGACACACCCATGATGTTGTTGGAGACTCAACAGTAAGGCCTGTTTTCCCCTCAATAGACGGAGAAAATAAGACAAAACTACATGGGAAAACGATGTTTTCCACCCTTGGGCTTTATTGCCTGAGGTCATTCCCAACCCATAAGGAGGCAACTAAATAATAAGCCCTTAATTAAACAAGTTAATGTCCATAGCTAGGATAATAAACTGTAATGAGACTTACAGCCCACTAGTAGCCCACTACTGGAATAAGGTAAGTAATAAATGTGGGGTTGAAAGCTGACTAGCCAGATACCCACAAACTCTGGGAGAAGCTGGATTCAAGTGGCCAATAATATTGGTAATGAAGACGGGTGGGGGGAGGGCAGAGAGAGAGGGTGAGAAGTGGAACAAGAGCTTAGCGTAACAGAACTGTGGGAATTCAGACATACTAAGCATTGTGCTTTGTATTACCAAATGTAGAGCGTGCTTCTTGTCAGTCTCTAACTCAAATTGGGTGTTTGGTTTACTCCATTCCCAAAGCATAAACTATGGTTTTTTTATAGCCTACGCAGTGTGCTATTTTAAACATGTGGAGGAAATACATTTTCGGTTACAAACATTTGCTGCTCCTGTGAATCTGTTCTTGTTTGCTAGCAAAGGATGTGGGACAGGATGTTTTACTCTCCTGCTCTGGTTTTCCTGTATTGCTTAAATCTGTTTAGAGAGAAGAAAAATAAATAAATAAAGTATTTCTACTAGGCAATTTCTGTAAACTAAAGCAACTCCAAAAATGAAAAAAGTCTGTGGAAAAAAATATTAGAATAATTTTCTTTTAATAAATTGGATTACTCCTATAGATTCTTCCCTTAAAAATACTTTCCATGCCACGCACGTTCAGCCTGTAGCAGACACTAGTGTTGGCACAGACAAAACATGCTCACTTAGAGACACCAGATCAGCGGAATTCCTCCTGACTGTCTTTTCTCAAGCACAATTACAACTGTAGAACCTTTTTGAGATACAAGAAAAATGATCATGCCAACCTGAATGTCATCTTCTTGATTTATTCAGAAATTCAAGGTACACTGTATCATTAAGTTAACGTGTGCCCATTTTCATGTACAACTCTAAGGACTTTTTTACTCAGGCAGACACATCCTTATAATCTGTTATGTCCCACTATAACTTTCAAAAAAATGGATTTTGGTCAAATTTCACTTGACTCCTTTATAAAGGAGTCAGTAGTTCATTAATCTACTGAAAGATCTTTTATCAGTTGGCCCCTCCAAATTCCCTCCATGTCCTCCTCCACGCTGCTCCCTGCCCCAGATGCTGCCCTGTACGGACGAAAGACTCTCTTCTGGGTCAAGCCTTAGTCATGCTCCTTTGAGTCCTCATTTCAACTAGGGTTTCAATCTTGGCCCAATCCTTGCTGGGCTCGCACAGTTCAGTTTTGGTAAGAATCCTATAAAGTCAATTTAAAGAGAATCCCCCCCCTCGATATCTGATCTGATCATTCTCCATATTTGACGGAGTTCCTAATCCCACCTTTGATGTATGAGGCCTAGCCTGCCTTCGGCAAGAATCCCCCCACTCCCACTCCTCTTAGAAATATTCCATCCACTGACCCTGCCCCTCTCACATTGTTCCTTGGCTATAAATCCCCAGCTGTCCGTGCTGTACTCAGAGTTGAGTCTGATCTCTCTTCCCTATTTTGATAGTCTTAACACCTATTGCAATAATCCTGAGTTAAGTCTTCCTTACCATTTTAACAAGTATCAGAATAATTTTTTCTTTCACAAGATTCAGTGGTCAGTGGAGCGTCCTGGCTCCACTGAAATGGGAGGAAGGAATGAGAGATCTGGATATTCATTCCACTGGCTTCTCCCTGGAGGGCCCATCACTAAGTGAAGGTCTCAGCTCCTGTCAGGAGGCCCTGTCTGCCATAAACTGCTCCCCTTCTTGCCCCTTCAAGTCTAGGGGTAAAAATGGAGCCTCATTATTACCAGCCCTGGGGATACTGCACTATTCCTATCCCTGTGGTTTTACATTACTTTGTGAATTATTAAACTCTTCTCCAAGTATCCTAATTTGAGGATGCCATCTGTTTCCTGCTGAGTCTACCTAATATAGATATCATCTCTGCAGATTTCTTATCCTAGAAAGGCTATTTATTAGCTCTTTCTAAGAAAGGAAGGCATGGACACAGAACGCAGTGATATTTCCATGAGTGACTTAGTGACTTCATCAAGCTGACCTTGTTAAGCTGCTACTTCTCTCTCCTCTAGTTATCCTCATAATTACAGTAACAGAGTATATTCTGAATCACGTAGTTTCCAAGCAGAATCTCTAAGCATCAACAGGGATTATTTTAAGAAATACCCAAGGAGTCTAGAAGTAAAAATTGTGCTAGTTGAAACTATGCTAGAAACCTAAGGTAGAAGAAACTTTGCCTTTATTCCTATCTGACACTTAATCCAGATGTACCTTTCACAGTAATACTTTCAATAAATTCAAAATACACTATATATTAATACCAGATAGAAGCCTGGTAACCCAAGTAAAAGCCTGTAAAAGTCTAGAGCAATATTTTTTCAAATTCAGGTAGTAGTAGATTGTGAAATCACTTCAATGAGTCATAACATTTTTAAAAATAATACATACTATACACAATACTGTAAGACAGAACATCAGAGCTCATCATATATCATAAAGGTAAATATTTCACCAATTTTTTATTTCACATTTTTACATACCTATATTTATGCGTGTACTATGGCATACTGTAAAATGTATTCTTTACTGTGAGTGGCAGTCAAAAGAGTTTGAAAGCTAATGGTCTGAAGAGAATCCCTTTCAAACAATGATCATAGGCTTAAAAACATGTTGCTTCAGCCTACAACTGCACTTTTTAAAAATCTCAACCCTCACTAAAAGTACAGTTCATTTTGTGACCCAGTACCAGCACACCAGTAACTGAAACAAAAATGTTATTAAACAATATCAACTCTTACTATGTGATGTACTATAATATTTTGTATTCTATTTCATTTCTTTTAAATAATGACTGCAAACCACAGCTTAAAAAGTACTGGCCTAGCGTATTAACAAGGCCAGGCCTGGAGAACTGTTCATATTACTTCGGTCCATCCACAACTACCTCTGCCTGTGTTTACATCCTTCCCACTGTGGTAACCAGCACCTAAATTCTTGTCCTTCTCAGGTTCTGTGTAACTACCACATGACTCCTGACACCTAGTCGCTCCAATGGGAAGAGAAATACTTGGAGTAAGCAGCAGATAAAGAGTAGTGAGCAGATGTGGACGTAGCCCCAGCCACATCCTTACACTCACCGCCATGGCACACCGAGAGCACCACCTCACCGCAAGCACCTGCAGTCCACAGCCTGGGGAATGAGGCCAGGTGGGAGGAGCTGAGCCAGTGACTGATGGCAGCTGGAGGGTCAATATCCCAGCCTCCTTGCCCTCTCTGTATTCTTCACCATCGCCCTGAGTTCCCTGGCAGGACTGGCCACCAGCAGCAGTAACCTGCTAGGTAACGCACCTGTGCTGCCTTCCTTCTGACCCTTTTTACCTCTCTACTGGGGCTTCCTGGAATCACCTCCCACATTAACGACTGGCACTCAAACCTTCATCGGAGGGGCTGCTTCTGGGTAAACACCACCGTGGTGAGCAGACTAGTGTAACATAAGAGTTGTTTGGAGCCAGAGCTGCAGACATGAGAAAAGCCTGTCCTAGAAAAGCTTATTATCTGATAGGAAAACTCTATTTTTTTTCAATGTTAGAAAAATAAAACAAAACTTTACTGTTCATAGCAATGATGTTTGGGGAGGGAAGGAAGAAGCGGCAACAGAAGGGTTAGAAAGCCCCTATAGGTGACTTTTGTACCCCCAACACCTCAAGGACACAGAGGTCCCCACAGGTAGCACCATGTCCGTGTCACTTCTCTGTAGGCCAGTGCCCTGGACTCTCATATTCACTGTGAGGCTTCACTTCTTACATACAGGTTAAGAAGACAGGGAGTTTTATTTCCTCCAAAGAGAAAGAATGCCAGTCTTCTGCTAAAAATAACTCAAGTAATATGGAAACCATGAAAAGAGAAAAACTATTAAGTTCCTGACAATCTATTAATTGAATTATTTGTAAATCAGCTTTGACCTTTTTATGTGCTTTTGAGGTCCTTGGGATGGGAGTGAGTACTCAACTCAAACTTCATTAGACATTCTGATGATACTGTCATTCAAAAACTATTTTTAAATGTGAAGTTTACTTCATGTTCAGCTCTGTAGTTAACACTGTATATCAGGACTTTTTTCAGGGTAGAATCAAACTAGAGACCTATGGCTAATTTTCCATTGCAGCTTCCATTTTGGCAAATATTTCAGCAAAGGCAGAGCAGAGCATGATTCCTTCTCTCAGGAAAGGAGTCATGACAGCTACAGTTCAAGCAGGTCATTAAACTGAAAATAGCTTCCCAAGCGTGTCAGGCAGACCTGGGCCTGGGACTGGAATACTCACCCGGACCCAGCAGGGAGGGATGGCAGAGCTGAAGGGACATTAGCCTGTGGTTTTTCTTGCTCATTTTGCTTGAAGAAGGATTTGGCCTCTCTAGATGTAGCATCTACTTCTTTAGTCACCCTGTTCCAAGGAAGGAGATGTTAAGTTTACAAGAGGAATAAAAAGAGAGAAACAAAATCTAAAAAAGGGAATAAATGATAACAAGGAAAATACCCACTGAGCTTTATGGTTAAAGTACACTATAACAGTTCTAGAGAAAGACATTTTCCCTTACTACACGAAACAACAATGTATGTAAACTTGATCTCTCTAAAATCCCCTCCATGAAACACATGCTGGTAGTCACTACTGAATTACAGGCCTTGGGGTTACCGATGTGAAGGCTGGAAAAGGCTCTCCCACTGCACCTCACATGTCAATTAGGGCTCACACATAAAGACCCAGTAAAAGCTAGAAGGGGGAGATGGAATATTTGGGAGAAAAACATTGGCATTATTTAAAAAAGAAAGCAACAGTGTAAACAACTGGAAATACTAAGCAGAAGGCTCCTGTTCTACACTTAAAAAACAACCTAGAAATGAAACAAGATCCCTTAAAACTGGCTTATTCGGCACTAATTTGGGAATGGAAACTATATGATTGAGAACCTGGTCCAATTTCAACTCTGGAAAAAATTGCTTTCAATAAAACTGAAGAGCAAACAAGGATATTTATGGTGCCTGAAATTTCAGATAAATAAAGGAGAAATGCCTAATGCCTGCTTAGGCTTGCTAACTCAACAAAAACATCTGAGGAATTTTGTTCAAATTCCAATCTATTTGTAGAAAGGGTCCAAGATTATGGTCACTGTATTACATGTTCAACCAGGTCATCCAGAATACTGGCCAATAATGACAGGAGAATCCTACAAATTCCACCTTTGCAGGAATATGTCTCTATCTCTTCTTTCCTTCTTTCTAGGCTTCTTAGGACCAGAATCAAATTTTCTTATTAAGAGCCATCTCACTGCTGCACTCAGTACTCTGTCACCCACACAAATGACAGAGTAAGAGTTCGACAGTTTTGTATTAAGAATCTTCACTGGGAAAGATAGCCTAGTTAATCTTGAAGGGCGACTTAAACAACGACAACAAGCCTGTTATTCCCCTGCTCAAGTTCCTGAAACAGCTCAGTGTTACTCAGAGGATCAGACATAAACAGCTGAGTCTTGCCTTCAAGGCTGTCCAAAATTTGGTCCTACTTTCTATTAGGCTCAATTGGTGTGTCCCTCAGCTCTCCCAAATGAACCTCTCCATGATGAGTCAAGAGTCAAAAATAAGAGGAAGAATTTATATGACAGATTAGACCATCATTCAGCAAGTAGTCTCGCCTTCCCTGTTGACCAAGAAGATACTTCCCCACCCCATTAATGTTGGGCTTGGATACATGACTGGCTTCAATGGTCGGTGAGATGCTAGCTGATTTGACAGAAATAGAAGCTTTCAATGTGTCTGTGCTGTTTCACTTGCCCTTGAGTTCCATCCTTTAACCACTAGAATAATATGCCTCAGGTATACTTGCTACTGGTCCAAGGTGCACGAAAGACATGTGCTGTAGATCTGGACCCCAATAGCAGCTTGGAGTCAAGCCTAGTGAACCCAGATAGCCAGAAACACATGAGCAACACATAAATGCTTACTGGTGTACATCACTGAATTTGGGGATGATTTATCACACAGCATTTCTGTAGCAACAGCTGAAACATTTACATTTCATGGGTGAGAAAACTGAAATCTAAGGGGTTAAGTTACTTTTTTAAGACTAGCCAGAGATTAAGTAGCAATGGCAGAGAGAACCATGTAATAGACTCTATTTCCCACAGATTGGTGCCACAAATTTTCCATTCCACATGCTATTCTAGAACTGATACTACCTCAACAAGAGGGGCATGGAATGCCACCACCCCTTGAAACTGGGTGGGCCTTTCTGGCTGCTTCGATACTGAGTTCAGGGTAAATGAGTTAAGGCTTGCTGATAAAGGGTGACACAGCCTCCACTGGCTTTCTCTCTTGGGAATGCACCTTTGCAACACCAAGTTACCATACAACAAGAAGTCTGGCTACCCTGAAGCCATCATGCGGGAGAGAACATATGGGAAGACCACACAGAGAGAGAGAGGCCTGAGGAGCCAGTTCCAGCTCCCAGGTGTTTGAATCTTCCTAGCCCAAAGCACCAGACGTGGGAGTAAGAGAACCTTCAGGAGGGCTCCAGACCTACACAGTACAACTGCACAGGGCACCCCGAAAACTGCCTAGCAAGAGCTGCCAAGCTGAGCCCAGCCATCCCCAGAACTATGAAAAATCACAATAAAACAATTGTTTTAAGCCACTAAAATTTGGGGTGATTCCTTGCACTACTATATAAACAACCAAAATAAACCCACATCCAAACCCAAGGCTTAATGCAGAGTCCCAGAGTGCTGGACTAGAAAGAGTTGCCTTTAATCTCCTTGCCCTGGGTAGAATCTGGGCTCATGAAGAACAAGTGGAAACTTCCACGTAGACATGGTGGTCTGAACACAGGTTTTATTCTCCATTCCCTACTCAAACCCTGATAAACAGTGGTAAACAAATTTACAAGGGCAAAGTTACACATGGCTAATGAGAAGAGGTGTAACGGCAGGACAGAGATGTCAGTCAGATTTTCTGAAGATAGAAAGTAAACAGACAAGTAGTAATTGGCTTAGGTTTTTCTTTTCTCTGATCTCTTAGGCTACAGGCAAAACAAATCTGTACTATGCTATTGTAGAAAGGTTCAGAAAATTGAAATACCAGGAAACTTTGAAGGTGGAGGAGTAGGGCTAAACCCAGCTGCAAGTTTGCATCAGGAGCAAATAGGTTCCAGGTCCCCTTCTGCCTTATACCAGAGGCTACTGTCAACTGATTCAACGAAACCCATTCCTCTTTTGAGAAATGAAAATTACAGAAATTCTAGACTCAAAGGGCAGGGTTGAAGTCTCATTCTGAAAACAGGGGAATTAAATAAAAATCTATTTGCTCACTCTTCCCTTGCTATAGCAACCTTAAAGCTATGTGTTCTGGATGGCTGAGTTACAAGATAGGGTGCTACCCAACCAGTATTAGACTTTGCACCAGTAACAAATGAGTATGTACTATGTTATGCTACTGAGTTTCTGGGTTTATTTGTTACCCCAGCGTAGCACAGCCTAGCCTTACTAGCACATGAATTTAACGAATAGGAATTTGAGAACAAGAAAACATGGGAAAGGTTATCAACAGACAAACTTGTCCACAAAAAGAATGTTCTACAGAACATTTGATGTAGCAAATTTACAAAGGTCCACATCATTATGAAATTTTAGAATATTGGGGATAAGAAAAGATGAAGATCAAGTAGCCCAAATTATAGGGAAAATAAAAGAAGACTTTATGCAAAGTATGTTTATTTTTTTGTGTTTTTTTTTAACTTTTATTTATTTAAGTGTGTTTTTCCAGAACCTATCAGCTCCAAGTCACGTAGTTGTTTCAATCTAGTTGTGGAGGGTGCAGCTCACAGCGGCCCATGTGGGGATCAAACCAGCAACCTTGTTAAGAGCCCCGCGCTTTAACCAACTTAACCTACCAGCCGCCCATGGTTTTGTTTTTTACTTGTTTTACCAGAGGACTAAAAAAACGGAAATAATAGCAGCCACCTGAAATAATTTGGTAAAAATTTTCTGGAAAGCAACCTAAATCCAGGCACTGTGTTACATGTAGGACGTATAAAAAGATATGACGTGGTCTATGCCCTTAAGGGGCTCACAGCCTATCATATCAGGGAAGCCAACCATGAAAATGAGTCATGACAATACATGATTTCCAGTAAGTGTCATAAAGGAAGCAAGGAAAAAGTATAATCGTGAGAGTTCCGTTAATTTCTCAGGGTCAAAGTCCTATTCGTATTCACTAGGAAACAACTTCTATAAACTGGTGTGTTTCTCTTACGGACTTTGCTACTTGATGTTAACAAAGTAATATTGGCAGATTTCTCTTTGTTGACAGTGTGCGTAGAACTTCACTTTTAACCAGCAATAAGAAGCGATTCAGCTATCAAAATATCTTCAAGTAGGAGTGGTCTAAACTATAGACCACTTCTAATATACAAGAGGGAACACTGACAAGAAAAAGCCCACAATTAGCAGTAGTTAATTCAAGTGTTATCAGCAGAAATTCCATTGTAACTTCATTTTCACTTAATTCAGAACTCCCCGAAAAGTCTTTATTTAAACTTTCCGTGACTGGCCGTTTCCAAACGTGAATCATTTAGGCAAGTCTGAGCTAACTGGATCAGCTGGTTATGTGACAGGGAAGGATAAAAAAATGATGTTTCCTTATTCTCCAAGGTTAACAAGCTACACATTTTTCAAGTGGGGAAAAAACAAAACAAAAAAGTAAAAATCCAAAATCTAACTATTAAAACATAATTTGAAAGAACTAAAGCCTAACTTTCTGCTAACACTACCTTATGCTTATACTTACAAATTCTTCCCAGTCATCACTAGCTCTTTCCCACATTTCTTAAAGATGCAATAATATTCTTAACTTGATACAAAAGGAAAAAGCAAAATAATGATGTCAAAAGAGATAAAAAGATATGTTCAAAACTATACACCAAGTTTGTATCCGGCCGTCAATTAACATTCAGGCCTCCCAAGTTCCTACATGAGGGTTCCTTATAATACCTAAACTTAAGTATAAATAATTTAAGTTAAAACAAAAATCCTACCCAATTGCCAACTATTAACAGGGCTTTTGTTTTCTTTAGGAGAAAAGAGTTAGAGAACTTTCACTTGTCATGTTATATATCTCTGTAACATATTTTTTTCAAGTAATAAGCATATATTACTTTTGAATATGTTATATTTATGAAAAAAGAAGCGCTTCTTTACTCGTGTTTGACAGACATGGTGCTGCCCTCTCCCGACAAATCATAGAAATAGCAGGCTCCCAGAATACCCATCCAGTAGTTGTAATAATTTATATACATAAGTCATGCTGTCATCAACCCAACTTAGATTACATCAATTAACAAGAAAAAATTAAGCTATTTTGTCATATTAAAAATTTTAAAAATTAATATACACAGCATTTATTCAAAATTTGTGTCTAGATGTTCACTACTGAGAACTGGTATTTTATGTAGTTTGTTTCAATTACAGAATGAAAGGGTATAAATATAACAGTGATTCCCTGTATCAATCACTTATACTCACACTTTCAATGAACAGCATGTATAGTTATAAATTCTTTTCCTTTTCCTATCTTATGTTCATTTTGACTATGTTTATTAAAATGTAATTATATGTCTATTAAATTTTATTGTTAAAAATTTAGGCTTGTATACTTATTTTTAATTTATTTTTCTATAATTCCTGTCTCTTGTGTTTTACAAAAGTATTGGTCTGCAAAAGGTTGAAAATTTTAAATCAAGGTCCTTCACCACAGAGAGTTTAGATGATAATCTGCATTAAAATGAAATTTACTGGATGTGAGAATTATATTGTATCACAAAGGAGAATGTCCTTGTTCTTAGGGAACAGTGTTCAAGTATTTAAGAGGGAAGTAATTCTCTAATGTGTACAAGTATTTCTCAAATGGTTCAGCCAAAACAAAAATAAATACAGATATATATGGAGGTGAGAGAGGCAAAACATTAACAAGTAGTGAATCTGTACGATAGCTATATGGGTGTTCATTGTAATACTACCCTTGCAACGTCCCTGTAAGTGACATTTTTCAGAAAAGTTGGGGAGAAAATTTTTTTTAAATAATAAAAAGTTGTGCTGTACAACATTTATAAAACTCATAAGGCCAAATCCTTTTTTTCCGAGATGTATTTTCACTGGACAAAACAATTGTTGGAAAGTAGATACTATTTTTAAGAGTATCAATTTTAGGGGAAATCATACTTTTAGAGAAATTACATTTTTAATTACTGTCAAAGAAAATAAATGTGACTACCTAAAATACTATCGATTGGCACTTAATCTGTTCTCATTTAGCTCTAAATTATAGATCTGCTGTTTTCACATAATAAAATTTAAATACAGAGGAAAGAGGAAATTCTGGGCATGTAGCTCTTACCTAGAACAGCCAGGAGGTCATTAAGCTCCTACTGCTTTTCTAAATCAGTAACAAACCTCATGAATCAATTATAAAGAACAGTATTAACCCTTTTGCTGTGACGTTCATTTATATCTGAATGAGTATACCTGAAATTTTTATACATAAGAATAATGTCACTTATATACAAAACAGCTCAAATTGTTATTATTAAATGCATAAAATAGTCAAAATATCAACTTTTTGTATTTTGTGGATTTCTGACACATTTTGGAAAAAAACTTGAAATCAATTAACACAGCCAAAGAGTTCAAGTGAAGAAATAAAACAGGTAGCAAATTTCTCTCCTGGTACTTTCAATTCTTACCTGATTTCAGAGGCTTCACTGAGGTTCATACTTCACAGTCAAGGAAAATAATAAAGGGAGAAATGACTTAGTCAAAGTCACAAAGCGTGGCAATGAGTATGGGACCATATGCTTTACTCTTACATTTTCTTGTTTCTGCTCAGCCAACCACTTCATAATACCCCAAACTACATTACAATATGTGAAAGGACCTTTCTCGTGTTCCCTGATAATTCACAGAGCCACCGTTTTCCTTAAGTTCCATATATAACTACAAAATAATACGATGGGCTGGAATGAACCAGATGTCTAACACCATTTAGAAAGATGCTCATTTTTAAAACTACTTCTGAAGTTTGTGATTGTCATCTTACCTGACTTCTTCACCAGCAAAATCAAACACTTTGGTGATTTTAACTTTTTCTGTTTCTTTAGGTTTCTCTGGCTCTTCTGCTTTGCTCACCGATTTACTTGAACTCATCTCTTCAATCTCCTCTCTTTTCTATGAAAAAAAGAAATGTAATCCATTTCACGTAAGGAAAGAACCATTCAAACATGCTGTTTATGGCTATGCTTAAATGTTTCATCTCTAAACAGCTAAAGACCTACTGAAAATTTATTTGATTAAAAAGCTTATTTTTTCTACCATAGGGAATGCTTTTGCACTTACCGTGTTTCCCCGAAAATAAGACCTAGCCGGACAATCAGCTCTAATGCGTCTTTTGGAGCAAAAATTAATATAAGACCCAGTCTTATTTTACTATAAGACCCAGTGTTATATAATAAGATTAATTTTTAATCTTAGATTAATTTTTGCTCCAAAAGATGCATTAGAGCTGATTGTCCAGCTAGGTCTTATTTTCGAGGAAACACAGTAGTAGAGTTACTATCAAAGTGCTCCTATGTAGTATGACGTGTGCTGTAAGCTTCAAATCTCAGTCTGTAAATTTAAAAAAAAATCTATCTAGAGAAACATTCATCTCCTTCATCTACCAACTTACTTTAACTTGTGGACTTGGGGGCACTTTTGATTTTGGTCCCACATCATTGAGGAAGCTGGCCCACAGTTCATCCTCCTTCTTTTTCCTTGCATCCTCTGACCCAGTGCCTTTTTTCTGCTCTGCTACCGCGTCTTCCTCCTCACTGCTACTTCCTCCAGATTCCCCACTGGCATCCTCCTCTTCCTCTTCCTCTTCTTCTAACATGAGGCCACCTTGTCTTCTCTTCCTAATAACCCACAGTCACAAGAAAAAAGAAAGACAAGACAGACAGTACAAAATGATTTCAGTTATCCCTTCCTCAATTCCAAACATAATGTTGCAAACCCAAGAAAACTTAAATCTGGGGATTACTGATTAAAACACACATTGAGGGGAGTGTAAAAGAGGTACACTGAGATTTTGTGGGGGAAAAAAGAATTGAGCTCTTTAGCTTTTTCCCCAAACACTTAGAATCAAAATATAGTGTTCTGTTTTCAAAGTCAGGACCAGCTATTTTCACCAAGAAACACCCTAAATCACCTCACAGAATCAATCTGTCCGGAGAGTGTTCCCAGAACATCTCTGTCAGGTATTTTTGACTTTTTTAAAGTCATTACATTTGTAAAACATGTCTATCGAGGAGAGTTTCTTCCTAGAATTCTGGCGTTGGGGGATCCATGTTTCTTCCCACTTTCTAAAGATATGAAAGCTGGAATACAGAAAACCTCAAGGACAAAAGAACTGGGTCCAAGACTCATGAGAGTAAATTGATTCTGACTTCTAATACCTAAATACCTAAAGTGAATCTAATACCTAAAATTCTTTTTTCCCTTTTTATAAACTACAATCTGCTTTTTACTTCAGTGCCCAGGAAGCCAGAAACACCAATCAGAGAATAAAAGGCTTCTATGGAAGATTCTCTTATTTGAGTTAAACAACCTGTCAGAATTTTCATAACATTTGGTGGGAGTGTAATTCCGTAACCGGTCTACGGACAGCAATTTACTAATATTTTTACATAATTTTCTTAGTGCATATAACCCTGGATCAAACAATGCTACTTCTACAGATCTGATTTACAGACGTACTTCTACACATATACAAAGACACTACAGTCTTGTTTGTTGCAGTAAAGACGAGGAACAATCTAAATGTCTCTCATAAGGGAATCCTTAAATAAAGTCTATTCGTACAATGAAATATTATGCCATCACTGAAAAGAATAAGGTATAGCTAGATGTACTCCCATGGTATCATCCAAGATGTGAAATAATGAAAATGAGAAGCAATACATACGCAAAGCATGCTATTTTGCTTTTTGGTTTAAAAAGAGAGTAGAAATATATACTTACATGCTTGTACATGCATAGACTATCTCTGGTAACACAGTTCTGAGGCAAAGCCACAAGGGCTAGAGACAGTGTATACATTTTTGTAGTAATTGAGTTAACCACGTGTACACATTATCTATTAAATTTTTTAAAATTTAAGCTCAAAATTTTGTAAAGCTTGCCAGAGACCAAAACTGCAATTCTAAAATGTCACCAAATGTTTCCCTCAAGAGAGAAAGGTAAGATACCCTGGCAGCAAGAAATCTATCATCGGATCAATCCCAGTAATGAGGCTTGTTGTGAGCTGCTGACTTCTAAGGGCCTTGAGGGCAGCATCACCTGGCTGGCATGCTCTGGGCCTTTCTCTTCTTCCCTTTGGTTTTCTGTGTCTGCTCTGCACCATCCACTTCATCTTCCTTCACTAATTCATTTACATCATCTTCACTATACTCTCCACCTGAAATCACATAATAGGGTGGTCACACAGACAGGAATAAAGGCTTTCACATCCAGATGAGACATTTTCATTACAAAAAAGTCTAGTATTTTCCACTATTCTTCAATTAAAATACCATTTCCTTAGGGAAGTCTTCTCTGTCCCTGGAGACTAGGCTAAGTTATCAGATTCTAGTGTTCCGTGGCAGTCCGTATTTTCCTCTGTAACTCATCCCACTTGTATTTAATGTTTGCAATTTCTGCTATGCTCTACATGAGGACATGGATCCTACTTGTCTTTATAAATATTTGCTGAATGAATGAATAGAAATTCCAGTTCTGCTACTGTTCTTTTCAAAGGAAAAAACTAGTATTCCACCTCATCTTGGATATCTTTCAAAAGACAGCAAGTGATACCTTGTCTTGTCAATAAAAGGGGTTTAGAAAGAGGCCTAAAGACTTCCAGTTAGACATAGCAGAAAGAACAAACATGTCTACTCTCCATCCTCAGACACTGACATTCAGGCATCTCCAACAAAGAATTGCTGCCAAGATCCCAGTCTGACCACACTGTGGGCACCAGTCAATAAATCCTGCCCACATGGGGATTCAACTAGTTTTACTTCATATAAACTTTTACTTGAAGGGTAACATATATTAAAAAGCACACAAATCTAATGTACAGCTCAATGAAATTACGCAAAGTGAACACACATGTATAACCAGCACCCAGCTCAAGAACATTATAACCACATTCCAGAACCCCACTCATGCCCCCTTCCAATCACTAGCCATCAGCCCCAGCCCAAAGGTAACCACAGTCCTGACTTCAAATACCAGAGGTTAGTTTGTTATTCCTGAGTGGCAGCAAACATAAGCCTACAATGTGTACTCTTTTTAAGATAAATATTTTCCAGTCTGTTCATTGACATGGCATACAAATAATGTCATTTTACGTAGCAATGAGCATCTCTTTAAAGTTGAGATCTCATTCTTTGATATGATTTATCACCAAAAGGGCTCCCTGGGGGGAAAAAAAGAAAGAAAGAAACTTCAGCTAATTTCAGGTCTGAGGGAAGAAAAGCACAAGGTGAAACCAGGACATTTTGCTGTGCCAGAAAGCAAGCAAGCTATTTAAGAATATTGGGTCACATTAAACAGTCATAAGATCCATCTCGAAAGAAGTTTTAGTGACTTGAGTATTAAAAGGAATAACTGCTAGTAGATTTAAACACACTTAATCGATAAAAACCTGTGAACCCTTTATGATATCAAAAAAAAAGAAAGAAAAATTAATTTGTACAATTTTAGGCTACTATTAAAAGTATCCCCCATTTTGAAAATTGGTAATTAAGGAAAATGAATTAAACATTTATCCTGCCCCAGTTGATGAGGGAAAGCTATACTTTACAGAAGAACATCAACTAATAAATGTAAAAGAACCACAAAATTAGAAAAACACTTCTTATACTCTAATGATAGTAGTATTTAGGCTAGGATTATCCAGTAACGTTAAAGTACACACACACACACAATTTAAGTTTTAACTATTAGATAGACTGCCACACAAAATATTTTCAGGTCCAAGCGAGAAAACAATTATGTAATAGAGGGATCAGACTCTCTTCATCATGATCCACTAGTCACAACTATGGGAATCAACCAGGTCTTCTGAAACACACAAATCATGTATAATGTATTTCAGCCAAAAATGTTTTATTTGAACCCAACAAGCATTTAGACCTAACTTCTAATATATGGAAAAATCAAGGCACAAAGGAACTATCTAAACAATACCATGAAGGAGCAACCCTGGATTTGCCAGGTTCAAATACAAGTGAGACATTCTTCAGGACATACGGCCTGATCTCTTATGAACATCAATGTCATTAGAGAAAGGCTGCTATTACACAGGTTTAAGGGATGGAACAACTATATATGTGCAGTCCTGAACTGAACTGTGATTTGGACAAATAAGCTATAGCTATTTTGGGGTCAACTGGGAAAACTTGAATATGGTCTATATGCTAGATGAGTTGAAAGTTTACTGAAATGGATAAGGAGAGATTATTCACTGAAAAGAGCAGCTTACAAAGTAGCATGAAAAGTGTAATTTCAGATTGGGAAAAAATACAAACATCTATACTAGATGTAGAAAAAGATCAGAGTGAGTATTCACCAAAGGATTTAATACTGATAATCTCTGGGTGATGGGAAAGTAATGATTCTATCTTTTTCACCTTTAATTGTCCGCAGTTTCTAATTTTCTACAAAGCTTATGCACTGTTTTTATAATGATGTAAAGTTATTTTTCATCATATAAACGGGCAAGTGTTGCAGATAGTTCAGACAAGGAGATGCACATGGCTCTGGATCTAAAAAGATGCTCAATCTCATTGATAAGAAATAAGCAAATTTTAAATTAAAAAAAATCAAGATCAAATTGCATGCAGTTACTATAAGAAAAAAATAAGATGCAGAATAACATCCCTATAGACAATGAAGCACAAAATATTGTCCAAAGACTCAGAGCTTCCCTCATTTTTTTAGTCCTCCATGCTTAATTATGAGCCAAACTCAGAATCACAGAAAATCTGAGAAAGCATCTAACATCATAAAGCCCAAAACAAACAAATAGAACAAATAAAAACCACCTTGGAGGTGGTTTCCTCATTGAATGTGGCTAGCATTATTTGATACTAAAATTGGACAAGAAATTACAACATCCCTCATAAACACAGATGCAAAAAACCTCAACAAATATTAGCAAATCAAATTCAGCAATGTATAAAAAGAATATATCATGACCATGTGAGTTTCATCCCAGAAATAAAAGGCTATTCAAAATTTAAAAATCAAATCACTATACTAGTAATTTACCACATTAACAGACAAAAGAAAGAAAAACCACATACAATCAATAGATGGAGAAAAATAATTTGACAAAGACCACCCCTCAGTAAATTAAAAATAGAAGGAACTTCTTTAACCTGATAAAAGGTATCTGCAAGAGGCAGTATATGCAGACTGCCAGGGTTCAAATCCTAGCTCAGCTACGATCTAGCTAGCTGGGTGACTGTGGGGGCCTCAGTTTATTCATCTGTAAAACGCAGAGCACAACAGCACACATCTGGTAGCATTAAGTGATGGAGTTAGTCAATGTAAAGTGTTTAAAACACACACGCATGCGCATGCACGAGGCATCTGTGAAAAATCTATAGCTAACATTATACTAAATGATGAAATACTGATGTTTTCCCCTTAAAATGGGGAACATGATAAAGATGCCCACTGTCACCACTCCCATTCAACATCATACTGGAAGTCGTATAAAGTACAAGGCAAGCAAATGAAATAAAAGGCACATTTATGGGAAAAAAAGAAAAAAAATGCTTCTATTCACAGACAACATGATCTATGTTTTTTTTTTGTGGGGGGAGAATTAGGGCAGTCTTGGAACTGTTAATTCTGGTAGTACACAACTCTAAACATTTGTTGAAATTAACAGCACTGTACACTGAAAAGAGTTAATTTTACTGTATGTAAGTTAAAATTTTTTTTAAATTAAGTATTATTAATATCCATAGAGCAGTAAGATAATACACTGATGAAACAAGGTGATGCTATAAAAAAGGAACATTCAAAGAATAAAGAAGTTCTTCAAAATTAAAAATATGAAAGGAGAAAAAAACAATAGAAAAGTTGGAAGACAAAATAGACAATTTCCCGTGGCGGACTGATGGCTCAGTTGGTTAGAGCACGAGTTCTGAACAACAGGGTTGCTGGTTTGATTCCCAAATGGGCCAGTGAACTGCGCCCTCCACAACTAGATTGAAGGACAACGAGTTGGAGCTGATGGGCCCTGGAGAAACACACTGTTCCCCAATAAAAAATTAAAATAAAAAAAATAGACAATTTCCCATAAAGTGGGAAAAGGTCAAATGGTTAGAAAATAAGAGAATAAAAATTAGAGGTCAGTCCAAAAAATCTAACATAAGATTCAACTTACGAATAAGAAGGATTTCAGAAAAATTAAAAAATGGAGAAAATTCTAAAAAAATAAAATAAAAAATCCCAGAAGGCCTAGCACAATGGATGGAAACAGACTCATGCCAAGGTATGTATATTATTGTGAAATATCATATAATATCAGGAACTAATAGAACAGTCTATCAGCTTCCAGAGACAAACAGATCATAAATAAATGAGCAGAAATCAGAAACAAATTATGTTTCTTAATAGAAACACTGGAAACTAAAAACTAATGGAGCAACACCTTTCAAAATCAAATGGAAAAGTATTATAAAGCTTGGAATTATTATTACTGAACACAGAATTCTATACAGAATAAATAACAATCATGCCTGAGGGTCACATAGTTATTTTTAGATATTAAAATTCTAAAAAAAAAAAAAAAAGTTTCTACTATGCATCCTTTTTCCAGAAGTTATTTGAGGATTTATGCTGTTTGGCGGGATGCACCAAGAAAGAAAACATGGGACCCAAGAAATAGGGAATCCAACAGAGAAGGGAGATTAAGGGAGCACCCAGCATAGTGAGGAGATGGAAGATACTAAGTTTAAAACTGGGAAAATCAAGCCAAATTGGAGCAGGTCAGAAGGCAAAGATGGACTTCAAGAAAAAAGTGAAAGATTATTCAATGAATCTAAATATCTTGGAAGATAATTTAGATAATTCTGAGAGCTGTCAGCATAAGAAATGTCCAAAACTGCAGAATTTTTGTAAGAGTTTATAGTCAAACAGACAACATATGCTGGGGAGCAAGATCTCAAATGAGAATAACAACATTTTTACAATTTCCTGGATGCATTTGAAATTAAAAAGGGGACATAAGGAAGATTAAGAAAGCAAGGCAGGGATTGGATTACAGTATAGTTAACAAGATTATGTGCTCTCGAGTGCTAACCCCTTCAAGGGTATTACTTGTGATATTTCACAAGTATGCACAAGAACAATAGACAGGGCTGACTTAAAATCTTTCACTAAAGTCATAGGCCGGGGGCATGACTATCCACCACGACCTGCTCAGTTAGGAATTTATGATCAGATCACCCTGTGAGGTTACTTTCCATAGAACCCCTTTTTTCATCCCCAGTTCCCTCTTTTGGTCATAAATCAATCCCAAGGATGCACTGATGATCAACCTTTTGGTCGGATAGTGTGGTCTCACAGGCCAGGAAAGCTCATTCAAGCCTTAGTATCAACATGGTGTTGTTGACGCCTGGGGATGAGGCAATACCGTAACCACTGGATCTGAATTGAGGCTGAATTTTCTAAAAAAGGGAAGGGCAGGTACCTGGAAGGTGGTCAGGTCTTATGGCCTTCATTGAGAAAAAACACTCTGGATCATTTCTATCCTGTGAACTACCATGATCCGAGTTTTGCCTTCTGTCTCATTTCTCTGTATTTGACATCTATTATAATATTTACATAAGCCATGAAAAGATTATTAACAGTTATCTTACACATATTTAGTAATCCTAAACAATTGGACTATATAGAGAAACCCAAAGAACAAGTATAACTATTATTATGACTAATATCATAGCAGACAGGTAAGGACAATAAAACACAATGGATTCTGAGTTCAGGACCAATCCTTAGGTGTATAGGCCTTGTCGATGTCTTGGGATAGCTGTCTACCTCTGATGCCAGCAACGTCTGTCCTCGAGGAGTCTTTGATGTCCTCAGATGGGTAGATGTCCATTAGAGGTTAGGCGCCTGACAAAGTCCCTTCCAATGATGTTGGAGAGTGTCTTTTATTGGATATCCCTTCCAATAAACAAAATCTCCAGGTAGCAGGCAATGATCTTTAAAGTCTTCGTCTCCTGGGAGCTCCTTGTGAAAGGAAGTGGTTACCAACCTGGCATTTTCTTGAAGTGACTCTATCAAACCGTGGCAATAGTGTAAGACGTCTCCTTTCAATAATGTCAGCTCATAAATTCCTTCAGCTAAGTCCAGCTTAAATACATTGTGATGCATGAAGGAATGCAAAAACCAAAAAATGGGGTTTGCCAGGGAGCAGGAAAGAACCAGGCAGCCATCTTGGGCTTCCCATAGCCCCAACTATTCGTTTAACTTACTACCATTGTTTACCCATCCGATATACTCTAGTTTTTCATCACTTATTTTACAATGCTTCCTATGCAATTCCAAATCTTTTGAAGAGTTCCAAGAGCCCTTCTGGAACACCGCAGAGTCCTACATTATTGAGATTTTAACACTTAAAACATCAACGTCTAATGAAAACGAAGAAGTAAGCAATTAACATTCTTTAGCGTGGCCATTTCATAATCTCTAGAAACATTTTTCAGACATAAAAGTCGATTATTAATATGCACTTACTTCTGTAAAACCCAAGCAACATAAAGACATGTCCGTTTTACTTAAAACAATAAACTTAAACTAACTTTTATTTACTAAGGATTAATCTCAGATCACGTGAACTTGAAAAGCATTTGAGTTAGTTTCTATATTTCTGAGAATTTTAGAATACCCATTCCTTACAAGCACTTGCCTTTAAATTAATTTTAACAATACCATCCGGAGGTAGAAAATTATCTCACATTTACAACATACCTCTGTAGACATACAAAAACAGAACAGTTGGATCCAAATTTTGTTTTGGAGGCCTTTTACAATTTATATTTGTCCTTGACAAGTCAAGCTCCAAAATACTTTCCTCCTTTTAAAAAAGGACAGGCATTTTTAATACTACCAAGAATTGGGTTGTCACCTAACTGGCATCATAGATTGATCCATTTATCTAAATCCTCTTTTTAAAATCTTTGAGAGACCAATTAAATATGTTTTCCATTCTTCCTGCCTAATTTTATAGCCTGCCTTTCCTAACTGTGCATGTGAAAATTAATTTAGAAGTATCAAAGAATCCTCACCTTGGCCATCTCAGTTATAAATGGGAGGCTGACTCTGATGGGCCTTTTTCGCCTGGGAGGTAGGATTTCCCATGTTAATTTTGAGATCTGTAGAGTCAGAACAAACTTTTGGAGAAAATCAGCCTTTAAATGTATGTCTCCTGGCGAGCCAAATGTGGTGGGTACCCCATAGACCTGCTTTACTCCTTAGAGAAAATATTTCCTCGGCCAACCCCACAAAGATTCCTAGTCACCTAAGAACACCAGAGCAAGGGCCAGCAAGAGCTTACCAGGTGCCCTGAAACCACAATGCTTTCCAAAGCATGGGCCTCTCGTTCAGGGTGAACCCACCCATTCCAGGGCACCCTGCCCTTCTCCCCAGGGCTACCACACTGGACGAATGACTCCTGGTACCCATCTCTGCCACCCTGGATTTATGGATCAGAGCTATCATCACCCCATTTGGCTATTCGGATTGGAGAAGCAAGTGTCCTTTCTTTTTCGGTGCTAAAGCGAGTTCAGTCTCTCATTCAACCAGCAAAGATTTTGTTCAGATTTTAAATAAAAAGCCGAAATTAAAAGCAGCAACCCATTTTTTTTCCCTCTGGGTTATCTCAATCTTTATCTATCTTGAGGATTTTCTAAGAACAGCTCAAATAAACTCATGGCCTGCTACTTAAAGCATTGGAGGCCTGGGATTCTGAGAGAGACTCACCCAAGTCACCTGATGCGAAGGGGGGAGCTGGTGGGACACAGTGGGCCCTTGATTATACCTAGCCTGGGTCCAGGCAGGGTGGTCCTGGGTGGGCTTCTTCAGAATCCTGCCGACTACGTCAAGTAAATGTCAATATAAGAAATGTCCAAACCTGTAGAAAATTTTTATAAAGGTTTGAGCCAAACTGATGACAATGCAAGGAGCAAGGTCTCAAATGCTCTCGAGAATAACAATTTTGCAACTTCTATTATGCATTTGAAATTAAGGAGGGAACATAAGGAAGACTGAAGAAAGCAAGGCAGGGGTCAGATTACAGGATAGTTAGCAAGACTGTGTGCTGCTCTGGAGGGTTAATAACCCCTTCAAGGGTTTTTACTTGTGGTATTTCAAAGGCTTGTTAACCTAGAGGCACAAGAACAATGGATAGGGCCAGTTTAAAACCTTTCACTAAAGAAGTTGTATGCCTGGGGCCTGACTAAAGAGTTTATGATCAGATCACCCTGTGAGGTTACTTTCCATAGTACCCCTTTTTATTCAACCACAGATTTTAGGGTCTAATTTGTAAGTACATAGACTAGGCAACAACAACAAAATGACATTAAACTCCAGAAAAAACACCCCAGTCATATAACTTCTTTAGTAAAAGGCTTATCTTTGCCTTAAGCAAGCCCCAGCCATTGTTTCTGTGCATCTAGGTTAACACAATGCCGGTTCAGACTCCTCCTCCTAAAGTGGACCACCCTCAAGAGTTTAAAGCGCACAACCTTAACTATCCTGTAATCCGACCCCCGCCTTCGTGTAATTTTCTCCCACCTTCATGTAATCTTCCTTAGGTTCCCTCCTTAATCTCAAATACATAAAAGAAACTGCAAACTTATTCTCTGGAGCACTTGAGATCTTGCTCCCCAGCATGTGCCATCAGTTTAGCTCAAATAAACTCATAAAAATTCTCTACAGGTTTGCACATTTCTTATGTCAACACACTGACTACTAATCTAACCAAATTGGACACAGAAACAATGGCAGGCTGTGGAGTTGTGGAAGGCCAGAAGGTGGACGGGTATGTGTGTGTTGGGAATACGGGGAATGAAGTAAGGGGTATTAAATAAAATAAGACCTACAGTGCGTTGGTTAAGTCAACAGATAATAGAAATAACAATTTTTTTTTTTAATTTAAAAGTGGAAAAATTTTGCCACCAGGGAGGGTATACAGGAATGCATGTATGATGGGAACTGCTTTCAAAACAAGCCTTTTAGAAATATTTTACTACTTTTAAGTATGCATAATTTTGATTAAAATGAAAACTAGTTTTCAAAAGATCACTGAGAGTTCTGGTCAAGACAGTGGAGATAAATGCTGTGTTGCCTCCTCCCATGACATCAAACTTACAACTAAATTATAGAACAATCAACCTGGAGAACCACCTGAAGTCTAGCTGAACAGAAGTCTTATAACTAAGGATATAAAGAAGTCACGTGGAGACTGAAACATACTCTGCAAACCCACGTTAAAAAAAGGATTACTCTGGCCGTTAACAATTAAGACCAATGTTGGACAAGAATGGAATCAGGGAAACCAGCTGGAAGCTTTGACGAATGAATCCCAGTGAAGGATCATGGTAGCTCAGCAGCAGTGAGATTGGTGAGTGAGCGGTCAGAAAGGAATTCTCTTCTCCAGAGACACGACAGAACTTACTGATCCGTTGGACCAAAAGAGAGAGAATACCGATGATTACTAGGGGAGTTTGTTTTCTACCTGAGCGATTGTATGGGTGGATACTTTTAATACGGGAAAGTCTGGGGAAGGCACAGGATGGCGGAAGGGATAGGTTTGTTTGGGTGACAAGGTTTTTGCCCCGCTTGGTTTGAGACGCCTATACAATACAAAAGTTCTGAGAAGGGAGCAATAGGTGTATACTTTGCAAAGAGGCAAAAGGCAACAAGTGAACTTTCTAACAACCAGTGAACTTTCTAATCCCTACTGAGGGCAAAAAGTGGACGACGATCTATCTTGGACGTGAGGCTACATAGCTAGCAATTCCCTCAGGATGGAAGGTCTGACAATAATTGCCAACACTCGGAGTGCCTTCCAGGCGATTTCAGCATTGGTGTGGTTAGGGGACCACCGACCAACGCCAACAGAAGTAGGGCCACGTTCACGCGCCGGTTGCAGCGCTCTGGGAGGGGGCAGCGGCTGCGCGAGATGTCCCGGTTCACAGGTCTTGGGCAGGGAGGCGAGGGGGCGGAGACGCTCCAGACCCGCGCCACAGGGCCACCAGGGCCAGTGGGCCCACGCACGCCGAGCCAAGAGCGCCTCACGTGGGGCGCGGGGCGGGGCAAGCCGCCTCTCGCCTCAGGCGGAATCGCTTACCGGAAGGCACGTAGTCCTCGTCCTCCTCCGAGGTGGAGAAGTCTTCGGAGTCGAATTCCTCCATGTCGCTGCCACGCAGGGCGGACCAAGCCACAGAACCGGAGTAGCTGCCCCCAACGGCAAAGCCCTGGGGAGAGACCATAAAGATGTACTGGGGGCGGTGGCGGCTGGGGCGGGTCTCCACAGCGTATGCACACGCGCAGAGAGTGTTACGTGACGGGAACGCGACCCTTCTGGGCCAGTGCCTGGGCCTACGGCTACTGTGGCGGTTGGCCGCGCACCGTGCTGAAGCAGTGCATGCCGGGACTTGTAGTCTTCGGAGCTACCTAGCCTCTAATTTAGTAACCGTGCTTAAAAAAAATTGCGTCTCTACCCATTCAGGGGTTGGTATTTTCGAATTCGCTTACATGCTAAAATTTATTGTAACCCCAAAATCAATATTCGCGGTGCTTTTTGGGGTTATTCGTGGACATGCGCAGAGAGAAAATTTCAAGTCAACCCGCAGTGCGTTTTACCAGATGAGATTGAACAAGGCAGACAATCAGCTTTTTTGCTTCAATTCTTAGGCTGTGTGTAAGAGTACTTTTCGCTATCTAGTGCCACATGTTTTGCATCTTTGTGCTTTTTATAGCGATTTTGCGGTTTAATATGGCCCCCAAGCGTAGTGCTGAAGTGCTGTCTAGTGTTTCTAAGCACAAGAAGGCTGTGATGTGCCTTATGGAGAAAACGCCTGTGTTAGGTAAGCTTCGTTCACGCATGAGTTGTGCCGTTGGCCGTGAGTTCAATGTTAATGAATCAACAATCTGGTACATAAAGGAAAAGGAAATTCTCCGATCTGTATGTAAGGCTGCTCCGGTAAGTGCTAAAGTAACATCTACAGTGCGTGAGGAAGCTGTGGAAAAGATGGAAAAGCGGCTAAATCTGTGGATTCATGAGATGACAACGGATAAAAAAGGTGTGGTGGACAGCATTGTTGTGCGGCTGAAAGCCGAAGAAATTTACGGTCGTGTTACCCAGCGTCAGAAAAATGTTAAATCCTTCTCGGCTAGTGCTGGCTGGCTTGTCTGGTTCAAAAGGCAATCTGATGTGAAAAATGTTAAACTTACAAGTGAGGCAAGTTCTGCAGACCAGGAGGCTACAGAAGAATTTAAAAAATACTTGCTAAGTGTTATACAGGAAAAGGGATATGTGGAAGAGCAGGTTTTCAATGCTAATGAGACTGGCTAATTTTACAAGAACGTTGGCAAACAAACCTATATAACGCATATGACCTCCAGAACGCCTGGCTTTAAATCATTCCAAGACTATGCACCCTTCCTATTGTGCGACAATGACAAAGGGCGACTTTAAGTGCAAACTCCTAATGGTGTACAGAGCCCCAAATCCACAAGCTCTTAAAGAGAAAAGTATGAACCATGTGCCTGTCCATTGGAGACAGAACAGAAAAGCATAGATGACATCCAATTGGTTCCACAATTGCTTCATACCAGAAGTTGAATGCTATCCCCAGGGCAGAAACCTTCCAGGTTTTATTAATTTTGGATAATGCCCCAGTTCATTGCTCTGAAGAACTCCAAAATGCCCACCCCAATGTAGAACCGTGTTTCCCTGAGAATAAGACCTAACCAGAAAATAAGCCCTAGCATGATTTTTCAGGATGCTCGTAATATAAAATAAGTCCTACTGCATTTCCCCGAAAATAAGACTGGGTCTTATATTAATTTTTGCTCCAAAAGACGCTTTAGGACTTATATTACGAGCATCCTGAAAAATCATGCTACGGCTTATTTTCCGGTTAGGTCTTATTTTCGGGGAAATATGGAAGTTCTTTTCATGCCCCCAAACACTACATCTCTCATCCAAACCCTCAATTGGCATAATAAAAACTTTCAAGGTGCTCTGTAACAGGGAGTTTTATGTATAGCAATGCTTTTGAGACTGTCAAGGCCAACAAGGAAACCACCATGAGGGACTATTGAAAGTCAGTCACTATACAGAATGTTACTGATTACGTTGGCACAGCAGGCTACTATCAATAACTTGGAAAAATGTTTGGCTGGACTGTGTGGAAAGTTTCTGAAGGTGTTACTGAAAGTATAAAAAAAGAGTGTAAAATACGTAATGCATATAGCACTGCAAATAAGTATAGAAGGCTTTGATGACATGAAGAAGATGTGGAGGAAATTTTGGCAGAGAAGGCAGTAGAATCCACCAATGAAGACCTGGATGAGATGGCAAAACAAGGCATTGGAGTCAGCAATGATGAGGGCGGCAATGAAAGTCAGCCCGACTCCAAGAATTGTCCCTCTTATAGTTGCCAAGATATCAGAATGGAATTGTCCCTCTTATAGTCGCCAAGATATCAGAATGGAATTCTGCCTTGGAAAACATTTCCAATGACAGGAAAAAGTGTGACCCTATGCTTGATCGCAGCCTTAAATGTAAGTGCCTCACCTCCGGTGTGTTTGCCCCTTATGCTGAGATGCTTAAAGATTTGAGGCAAAAAGCCAAGTAGACAAAGTTGATCCTGCTTTTCGAACCAGTTTGGGAGGGAAAATTGCCAACTCTGTCAACAAGTCATGGGAGCCAAACTCCTGATGTTGAACTGCCAGATGTTGAGATACCTACTACCCTCTTCCCCTTCTGCTGAGTAATTTTCACCAAGCTCTCCCTTGGTTTTCATGGGGCAAGCCAAGGTGGAGAGGTTTAACCACACTGCACTGTATCATCACACATCCTCCAGCTCCATTGACAGTAACATTTTAGTTTGTATAAATCTTTAAATGCTTAATCTTTAATTTTTCAGGATTTTATTTGCATTATTGTACAGTATACAGTAAATGTTCATAGTACTAAGCTTACTGTATGTGAATATTGTATGTTATTCTGTTTACTGTGTATACTATATGTGAACTGTATGTGTGTGACTGAGGCAAAGAGTTCAAGTAGTACCATCTCTATTGTAGAGCACATTACACAAAAATGCTGTAAACAAAATAGTGTTTCATCATGAAGAAATACTACGTATAATTATTTGTAAGAAAGATAAATAAGGTGTCTTTGAACAGAAATATACATAAAACAGGGTATTGATCAGTTGACAAAAATGCTGTGACCAGAGACTCGCAGGAACCCAACCCTGTATCTTCCCCTAACAGTGGTTCAGTATTCACTAATTGTGTGTGGTTGCCGTTATAGATGCAACTACCGTGAACAACAGGAATTGACTGTATTCTAGAATTCAGACATCATCTACATGAATCCTTCCTTCAGTTAGTCCATATGGAAGTACTACCATATATAATCACTATCATTTTATCAGATTAAAAAATTTGTCTAATTGTAATCCAAGTGTAAGAGGCAGTAATCAGAAGCAAGTGCAGATGAGACATCAACGACTAACATCCTATTTGTTCAGGTTTAGGTTTTTTTTTCAGCTGAAAATTGCTCCTTGGTGATACTCTGGACTAGACTGGGTCAGTGTCACCCAGTGCTAGAGTTATCTAAATCAAGGAATAGATGAAACATGTCTGTGATTAAAAGGACATTACAGTGGCTCGATGCCATCAAACTTATAAAAACCACCGAATTGAAACATAATTCACACACCACAAATTTTCCCCACTTAAAGTGCACAATTCAATAGATGTGCAATCATCACCACAATCAATTTTGGAACATTTGTGTCACCCCAAAAAGGAACCTTACTCATTAGTAGTTACTCCCCATTTCTCCTCAATCCCCAGCCTCAGGCTGACCTTTTTGTCTCTACAGATTTGCCTCTTCTGGACATTTCATATAAATGGAATTATACATCATGTGGTCTTTTGTCACGATCTTCTTTCATTTAGCACAATTTCAAAGTTCATTTCTCTTAGGTATATACCTAGTAACTGGGTTTATCTTTTGAGGAACTGCCAAACTGTTTCCCAAAGCAGCCACACCATTTTATATTTTCACCAGCAGTGTATGAAGGTTCCAATTTCTCTACAGTGTCGTCAACACTCTTTTTGATTATAACCACCGTAGTGGGTATGAAGTGGCATTTCATTGTAGTTTCAATTTGCACTTCCCTGATGACTAGTGACGGTAAGCATCTTCTCATGTCTTACTGGCCATGGTATATGCTCTTTGGAGAAATGTCTATTCAGATCCTTTGCCCATTTTAAGATTGGATTATTTTTTTATTGAGTTGTAAGATTTCTTCTTACATTCTAAGTATCAGTCTCTTATATGTCACTTGAAAATATTTCCTCCTATTCTGTGGGGTGTTTTTTCACTTTCTTGATGGCATCCATTGAAGCATATATTTCCATTTTGATGAACTATTTATCTATTTTTATCTCTTGTTCATTGTGCTTTTGGGATTGCATCTAAGAAAGCGTTGACTAACCCAAGTGCACAAAACGTAGTTTTCTTCTGAGTTTTATAGTTTCAGTTCTTACATTTAGGACTAGGATCCATTTCAGCGGATTTTTCTTGTAAGAGAATAATAGAAAAATAGATACGAAATTCAGACCCAGTATTTGGGAGTTTATTGTTAGCGTCATTTTCATTGGACAGTGTGACAAACTGGGATGTCGTCGTTTGCCTCATCACTGAATCTGGGAAAAAGGATACATTGGAGTTCTCCAGCAGACTCCTCCAGCATCATCCCATTTCTGTATCTTTACAACTCATTGGCACTCCATACATTTGTTCAAATTCACAACCAAAGTTTCTGACCACATTAAGGGTAACCAGGGAGGAGAAATTTTCTATTGTGTCAAATAGTTTAATAAAGAGGTCAAAAATCAGTTAGCAGGTCAAATCTACCTTAAAGGCATGTAGTTTGACCTGAAATGGTTTTACATGAATTTACATTAAGTTGCCAGCACTTAAAAATGGTGTGATTTCAAATAATCTAGATTTGCAACTTCCCTTGAAAACTGGAGAATTTGGCAACACTGGGCTCATAATCCCACAAGCAGAAATCAGCTGGAACTGAGCAAGGGTTTTATACAGGTCTCTCCAGTTGGCCACAGTACAAATCCCCACAAGATTCCTGGTTCATTATTACCATGTTGTTTTGGCAGTAATTTACAAGGTCCTCTCTGCCAAATTCAGCACTGTTAGCCCCTCATTTGCCATAAACTCCTACCACTGTCCAATCTTGGGTTATTACCTTTTTGGAAATTGAAAGAAAAGTTCTTCCTCTGTTGCGTCCTGGATACATACAATCTGGGGGCTTCTGGCTGAACTCTGCTTGCATCTTCTGGGGTGCTAGAAACATTTGTATTTTGGTCTAAGTGGTAGTCACATAAGTGTATAAATACCTAAAAATTCATCAAGCTATATAAGATTTGTGCGCTTTACTTTCTATACATTGTATACTTCAGTTAAAAAAGAGAGAGAGAATGGATGGGCAGTCTCCTGCCAGACGTTGTATCTCTGCC
Organism: Rhinolophus sinicus; assembly: GCF_057876585.1. Taxonomy (NCBI): domain Eukaryota; kingdom Metazoa; phylum Chordata; class Mammalia; order Chiroptera; family Rhinolophidae; genus Rhinolophus; species Rhinolophus sinicus. The sequence continues at coordinate 59,898,391 of NC_142508.1, read as the reverse complement.
TACAATTCCTGGAACTGCAGTAGTTATCTTGTGACCATGGAGTAAGCTACTCAAATTGGACTATCCAATTTCCTGAAAACGGCAGAGCGGAAATATTTATGATGTCACAGAGTGTACTAAACCAACCCTGGAGCCTCTCTTCATGTGGACTTACTACTGAAATAATAAAATTATCACATACTATCACAGTGTGTAATCATACAAAAGCTTGTTGATAGTTAATATATAGCCCACAAAGTGGAGTTAATAAGACTCAAGTTCACATGTAAGTACAGTTTAATCACATCTTTGAACAAGAATTTTAAGGTAAATTAGTAAGACGTTGAACATAAAAGAAATACAGTTAAACATGTATGTTAAATTATTAAAAAAACAAAAACACTTAGACAACCTTATTACAAAAGATTAAACTCATTGGCCACTGAAAAAAGAAATAACAGTTCCAGTTCACAGAATTGAAAGTAATTCTTTATTGATAAACATTTATACCAGAATTAGAAATGTCAGTAGAAAAATAAAATTTAAATAATTTTCTATCTTACAAAGATTTGATCATTTTGACTGTAGCAGTTAGTCAAATAATCTAATATAAAAAGTTAAGCTGATTTTAGTCACAACCAGCCTAACAGAGTGCACAAAAAAGAAATGCAGGTACATAAAACTTTCTGCATGTGGATAGCTAATGGCACCAGGGCTTCACATTCCAGGAAATGGTTTTGTAGGGAAGGTTATATGCACTGCAGTTGTAATATGAACTTAATTCAAACCAGAGCAGTCGGAAGGGACACTGGAATCAAAAGCCAACATACAATTTAAAAAACTTAAAAAACATAAGGAAAGGTTTAAATGAACTTTTTCTCACTAGTTTAGACATTTCCTAAGAAGTAATGTTTTGCTGCAAAAATGACTTAATAGCACCAAGAGACATGTTTCTCTTGGAATATTCATTACACTTTTGTATACAGACATAAGTTTTCATGAAATGCCTTTACCTTCAACACCCTATTTTAAAGAATCCAGAAATCAGCTTTTATGGTTGAGGGCTGACTTCCCTTCTCTGCATTAAAAAAAAAAAAAAGGAAAATGTGAACACACAACTGGGGCATGGGGTAGTTGTATATGTCTCTAAGAAAGTCAGATGTTAGGAAAAATTCTCAAAATTTTTGGTAAAATAAAATGTTCAACACAAATGCACATATTTTTCATCTGAGTAACCAACCTCAAATAATTGTGTATTGGACATGAGAAATTAAAAACAAAAAAAATCGAAAAACAAGAAAACAAAAATGAGGAGGAATAGACATTCTTTATCATTCAAATAGTTTTTTCCTGAAAAAAATTTCAAGCTACGAAGATCAATCTACATAAGGTATATATACATTTATTCACAGGAGAATGTTCACATACTGGGATGGATGAAACATTCAATAGTTTGAAGACACATTTTGTATTTGAAGTTTTTAAAAAGAGTGGACAGTCAAAATATAGCAAACAATAAACAGGTGGAAACAGAAGACACCTTTCAAAATTCATTAATTTTTGTGTCTTGGCTCTAAAAGAAAAATAACCAAACATTTCAATCAAACAAACAGATCAGCATGTTCAAAAATTAATATTCAGGGAAGGGGCTCACCAACCACTGGCCCACATGTTCAAGTTGTGAAATTCTATCCAAAAGAATGATTTATGTAAGAACACTAAGACGCATCCTTCAATAGAGATGATTAAAATGATTTCTTATAATAAAGGATACTGTTGTATCCAAATTTCTTAAACTGAAGGGCTACTTTTCAAAATCACAGCTCCTTGAACTGAAAAAGTCTTTAAAGACTTAAAATTTACTTGAAAGAAAGATTAGAGCATTGAAGAGCAATCTTGTTGGGGTATTTGTAAGGACATTTGCCTGCATTCTTACTCATAATTTTCCATCTTGTCTGAGTTTATGTCACTATGATTTTGTTAAGTGGTCTAAAGTCCTATTAGTTAAAAGGAAATGCCCAGTTAATTTTTGGATCCCTTTGTAATCCCTCTTTGACTATCCCTGGTAAATTGGTCCTCTTGGCTATTTTTAATCAGAAGCCAAAATGCATACTGCTTTAAATGGAATGGACACATTCCTGTGTACATGACCTCATGGGCTGTCAGCCTTACTCTCACAATGGAAACTTTCCTTTAAAACGTTAGACTTAATTACCAGAAACGATTTTGAAAACAGACAACAACAACATTGATTGTATTCCAAACAAAACAGTTTAGGTGGTAAGGATCAAGTTAGATATTTAATTTTTACAATCCTTTCTGTTTTGAGGTCACGGTTTTCGGGCCTTTTAATGAAAAAGAAAGTTAGGCAGAAGAAAAATTTAAAGCTAAACTTGGGTTAGAAAAACTCTGATACTTCTCTTTAAGGACAAAAATTCTCTTGAAGGGAAATGTAAAGGGCACAGTGAAAGAAGGCATATCTGAAAATTAAACCTTAGGCACTTTCTGGGAGTGACACCCAATACTGTAAAAGTGGGCTGAAGACCCACCATGAGATTACTTCACTAAGTTACTTCAGCCCACTTAGTTACTTCACTAAGTGGAGTAACTACCGTGTTTCCCTGAAAATAAGACCTAGCCAGACAGTCAGCTCTAATGCGTCTTTTGGAGCAAAAATTAATATAAGACCCAGTCTTATTTTACTATAATATAAGACTGGGTCTTATATAATATAACATAACATAATATAATGTAATATAATACTGGGTCTTATATTAATTTTTGCTCCAAAAGATGCATTGGAGCTCATTGTCTGGCTAGGTCTTATTTTCGGGGAAACAGGGTATTAAGACTAAAAGAAAATCAATAAGAACTAACTCTAGTTGAAGCGACACTTCTACAATTTTTCAAAGTTATTAAGAAAAACTAACAGGATATTTAAAGTATCTTTATTGTGTGCCACAAAGTTAAAAGAGTACCCTAACTCATCTGCTTAAAATTTTTGACTAGAGCTATTTAATAGTGTATGTTTCCAATTAAACTAAATAAAATTAATAGAATAAAAGTAATAGGAAAATGCGATACTGGAATTCTGGAGGAAAAAAACGGCACAATTAATTAGCTTATTTTGTTAAAATACACAAAACAACAAATTCACATCTCTTAAAATATATTAAATAATCAGAGGTCAAGATAGTTATCCATAAAATGTCACATCATTCAGTAGTTAATCTTTTTTTTTTAACAGTGGAATCAAAATCACTGCTTGTGTTATAGGTATTTCTTTCCTGTCATATTTCATCGAATTTGTTCTTAAAGCTACACTATACTCAGCCAAAACTTACTTGGCACTTACTGTCAAGAAGATGTTTAACAAAAGAAGAGTCTGCCAAATTTTAATCAAGAGGAGATCAAATAAGATTTTAGTACAGTATATTCTGCTCAGAAATAAACCAATATTTTCCATAGTTTCTCTGAAATCTGCAATATTGCATTTTCTCACAGCGTATTGTAAATCTCAGCGTGAAGGCTGCTATCCCAAAAGCACTGTTGACATGGCTTTGGGTAAAGGTGCACCTGTAAAACTGCTTAAATTAACTATCAAAACAAAATCAAACTTGATTTGTTTTGGTTGAGAACAAGAGGAATCCAAAAAGATCTTCAATTCCTGCAGCTTCAAATTGAAGAAAGGGCTGAGATGGCATTCTTCACATACTTTTTTATCCAAGTTGCTTCCATTTGAAGAACTAAGAAAACACTACATTCTTTATTGTATTCTTTTTGAGGATTCTATAAAACTTCGATTCACCATTATAGCATAAGGGTATATGCTATAGAGTCGCTAAAACCCGTAAAAAGGAGACCACCACTACACAAAATGTCTGTCCAGTGCCCAAGGTGAGGGCTTCAAATGGTATCATTTCCTTTCCTGCTGCTCGGTACACTCCAGCAATTGCTCCACCTGTCCAAAAATGTAAGTGTTAAAAAAAAAAAAAAATCAAGGTTAACATATTCGGGAAAATACAGCACTTAAAATTCTATTATAAGTAGTATGCTCCAGATTGTTTACATTAAAATTTAGATATTATAGAAATATTTTGTTGTCCTATTCTTTTTGCTTACTACTCTACATTTTAAGTATTCCTTATATGATTTGCAAATCACTGATATGTGCTTTTAGATGTTGAAAAGTGACTCCTTAAAACTCAGAGTCTCCTAGATATACTGAATAAAAACCATCTGCAAGTCATAACCCAAATCACAAAGATTGTAATTTCCACAAGACCTGATTACAAACTCACAAACATCTCCCCATGCATTTAACAGGTAGCTAATAAATGCTTGGCAATAAATGACAAAGAATCTGTGTGAGGCTGAGCAAGAAATATTTCAGGAGGAGCCACAGGCAATTCCCATTCCACCTTCTACTATACTCAGAGTTCCCTTCAAGAAATGGATGCAAGATGGAGGAGAGGGGTAGGAAAAGGAAGGAGGACTCTAGGCCTATAAAGTTGCTATTAATGAATTCAAAGGGCGTAAGGGGAGAGATACTCAGTGATTCCTTTCTGTTCCCCTATCACCGATTGTTCTTATTATGTTAGTCATTATAACTTCCTAGGAATTGAGTAAACAAAACAAACACAAATATCTGTATCTACCCAGGAACCCCTCTGAATTGTTACAGGGACTCAGCATTGGACCAAGAAAGTCAAGATTTCATTAGTTTGAAAAGAACAGATCCAGAGTTCTCACATGACCCTTCCCTCACAAAATGCTCCAAACAAAATTCTCCTTGGTCATAGTGTGTTCATTCACTCAAATATTTATGTACTTTCATGTCTTATAAGGTGTGATCCCTGTTCTCATAGTACACAGAATCTAGTTGGGGGACACAAGACAGAAAGCACAAGCATGAATTAGATTTTGAATGGTGCAACACAATATACAGGGTCTCAAGCAAATATCCACACATTTTGTATTAGGTTGGTACAAAAGTAATTGCGGTTTTTGCAATTATTTTTAACCGCAATTACTTTTGCACCAACCTAATAAATGTGATGTGAAGGTATGTGAACATATTTTAAGACCAGTATAACTAACACTTGTGGTAATTACCTGGAACACTTGTGACTCTGAAATGCCCACCTCCAGGGACAAAGCATACATACTATGTTACTAATATCTCAATGTTTCATTGAGCCCCTTTATAATGTAGCTCCAAAAAAAGTGGGCTGGGCAGAAGGAAGCTGAATGAACTTGACCTGGGCCCTAAAGTGGGATTTGGATGATGAAGAAGGGAAAAAAGGAAAAAGCTTACAGAAGGGGCAGCAAAATGGGAAGGGAACAGACTCAATGCACTGGAGTCTTAAAGACAGAAATGAACGTAGCATTCAGTGCACGATTACTATGTGTTAGGTATTATGTTAAATACTTTATATACATATTATTTCATTTAATCACCACACAGCACATGAGTATTATCCCTATTTTACCAATGAAAAATCTTAAACAGGTCCTAAGAGTCAGCAATCCAGTAAGGAAACTGAAGCAGAAAGTCTTTAAAAATAGTGGTAGGTAATATAGTTAAAAATATTGTATAAGGCCAGTTATAGAAACTGCTTAATGCAGACAGGAGAAAACTGACCTTCTCCCCGAGTTATCACAAAGGTTTCATCATCTACAAAACAGAGAAACGAGGCCACTTTGTCCCCCCAAAAACCCTCAAGTCAAAGACAGGGAGATTTCTGCTTGAAGTTCAAGGTTAAATTCAGGGGGGGGGGGGGGACAATGTTACAAATTAGTAGTAATACTATGTTTCTATTTTTAAGACTATATTTGTGTTTACATGTACATCTAGAAAAAAGTCTGAAAGCATATACCAAAATATAAACTGTGGTCATCATTTAGGGATGTGGCAGTGGAGAATTTTTTATTTTTGCTCTTATACTTTTTAATTTATATAAAATATACATGTTATTTATATTTAATTATAAGCTTAAAAATGATTTAAACTTATTCTCATCTCTGTAACATGAGCGAAAGCCAAGGGAAAAAAAAACAGGTAAAAATAATTTATAACAAGAATGTTATTCTAATTCTTATTCAGAAAGTCCTGAGAGGGAAAAAAAAAAATCCTAAAATAACCACACCTGAATTAGTGGCAGTAATTCATCAACCATCTTGCGATGCTACCAGTCACGTGGCAGCTGATAAGCAAGGGGCAGTAGCTTCCCAAAAATACTAATATCTTTTTTGTGCTAGTGACCCTATTTCACAGAGCTTAACATGGCTTCCCTGAAGCCAGTGAGAGAAAATCTGATTCAGGAAGTCAAAGATGTTAGCCAAATAATGGAGGATTTGGGGAGAGGATAAAAAAACAATACATAAATAAAAGGCCCCTGTGGTTCAAGGCTACTTTTTTTTCCTTCATCCCACTCAGACATGTTTCTAAAATGAGTACTGAAATTAACTGACTAGTCATATGAAATATTTTGACTGGTATTTTAATGTCTAACATACTTGTCAAGATTCCAGCAGTAATTGGTCCCACGATGCCCATCAACAGGATGCTTACAGACATGAACCTACCATATTTGTGATGTCTGAGGGTGAAGAGGGCCAGTAATCCAGCGGGGACATGAAAGAAGAGAGAGGACACCAGGGCCCACAGGAACACACCATACCACATCTCTACAAGGGGAAGCAAAGAAAGGTCGCAAATCAGTCTTTCCCATTGCAGTCATTACAAAGGGGGTAGTCATTATACCCAGTTATTTCATATTCCATTCATTTGCAATGCAGATTTATTAAATATCCAAATATTGATGGTTTTAGAGGGATCAGCAACCTATGACCACCACCTGTTTTTGTACATAAAATCTTACTGGAACACAGCCATCTCCATTCATTTAAGTCTTGTCTATGGCTACTTTTAAGCTACAAAAGCAGAGCTGAAACAGTGACAGCGACCACATAGCCTAATGAGCCTAAAATAATTACTATCTGGCCCTTTACAGAAAAAGTTGGCCAACCCGATTAGCAACCTCTATTTACCCTCAAACATTGAAAAAAAAAAAGATTCACCCAGATTTGAAAATTGCCCTAAATCATTTTCCTCCCGTAAGAAATACAAGCCTAAGTTCACCGACACGGTACCATGCAATCAATGCCTGTTGATCTTTCCTGGCTTTTTGATTACTCACTCACCTAAAATGGAAATGCTGTACAATTATATTCATTCAACAATCACTGATTTAGGGTGTTTGGCAGTTTTGTTCTGGTGAGAAGCTATCAGGTAACTGTAAGAAGTTTTAAACTATTTGTGAGATTTTTTTTCTTTCTGCTAACAAGGTATATCTTCAGAATAATTTTTAAATACTGTTGAAACTGGTCTATTTTGTTCGATGGTGTTTCACAAATTCTGTTAAAAATAAGTCAAATTACACATTATGGAGTATAAAGTGATTAAATAGTTATGTCCCAAGCTTAAAAAATACATAATCTTTAAACAACTCATGTAATGTATAAAAAATATGTTTAAGTAACAACTTCTCTTCCTCCACCAGAGGAAAAAACCACTTCTCCAGTCAACAGTGTCGATCAGGAATCGGGGGCAGGATTCTGAATCCCCAGGGTTTGAGTCCCCGTCCTCTTCAGAAACAAACCTCTATCATCACCGCCGCCTTCTTTCCAGCCTCGGGCCAGAGCTATTCTTGCTTCCACTGCCCAGGAGACCTGCCCTCTCTTCTTGGCAGCAGCTCCAGAGGCTGCAGTGTCCGGTGTCCAGTTACTGCTCCTCCCCAACGAAACTGTGCCCACCAGCTTGCTCCTGCCAGGGCCGCTGCTGTTGCACCCTGGCTCTGAGAGCAGCCGAGCCTCCGCAGCCCGAGCCACCTCGTACACCGCCCACTTGCCTGCTCAGGCCCAAGCCACAGCACAGCAGCATGCAGGTCCCTTGCAAAGCAGTCACCCCACCTTCAATCCCACAGTCCTGACCAGCTACTCTGACCTCTGTAACACCACCTGGGGGGCAGATAAAGTTCTCTGACGGCATTCCAGGAATGCCAGGGCCCTGTGGTGGACAAATAGGATGGCAAATCTGCCTCTGAGACTCAGAGCAGTAGCCATGCTGGCTGCTGGCTGTAACCACTGACTTGAAACCCTGCCACTGACCTGACACTGCTCTTGGGCCCTGATGATGCTCCCCAAGTTACAGAGATAAGCACTGCTTTCTGCACCCCTCAAGGCACTGCTGGCGCATGCCTTCTAACTGGCTGTCACAAAACCTAGGGCAGTGAACTGGGACATGAGCCCTTGATCTGCCAGAGACACACCAAGTTGGTAACCTCCATAAAAGTGGGTTTGGACACAGGTGTGCTACCCAACTGCTACGGACTGAATTGTGTTCCACCAAAACTTGTTATGTCGAAGCTCTAATCCAATAGGACTATGGCCTTATAAAAAGAAGAGAGATCTCTCTGTGTCTCTCATTCTTTCTCTCCCTGGCATGTGAGGACATAGTGAGAAGGCGACCCAGGACGGCCCTCACCGCAACACGACGATGCTGGCCCCCTGATCTAGAACTGTGAGAAAATGAATGTTATTTAAGCCACTCAGTCAATGGTATTTTGTAACAGCAGCCCCAGCAGACTAAGACACAAACACTCACCTGTTACCTCCTGCCCCAGAGTACAGCACGCGCCCCAGGGGATGCTAGGAGTACCAACCCACATCTCAATTTTCCTAAAAGCTGAAAAGCCTATTTGCAAACAAGGCCTGGCATAGCAGGTCAGCATCTCTCTGAGATTCTGAGGAAGGGAAGTGCGCAGCACAACCCTGAGCCACATCCATTAGCTAGCTCAGTGCCTACATATTTTATATAGCGTCACTTAAGTTACCGTATGCAGGGCGGAACGGCTTGATTACATTAAATGAATAGTACTGTTTAGAAAACACTTTTTTAGATGGGGGATTATTACAGGACGCTAAGAGCAAAGACAAACCCCGATCAATAGAACACTAAAAAAAAAACCTAAGTGATTTCCCTTTAATCTACTGCACCTTAATTTGCTATCTATTTAATAGCTATTTATTGATCATCATATAGGACTTTTTATTTCCCTGACTCAAAACACTGTCAAAAATCTTTGTCTACATATCTTACAGTATTGCCTAGTTCACTGTTTCAAATCAAGTGTGTTATCTTCAGCTTTGTTCCCTCTGGTAGCTAAAAGTCACATCACTTCCTGATGGTGAGCTATATAAATCAGATAATCTGTAATAAACGATTGTAAAGGGAAATTAGATTAAGCCCCAGTGACAGAATGGGCTCCAAAGATGTCCAGATACTCATCCCCAGAGCCTGTGAATGTGCAGCAAAAGGAAGTCTGCTTGTGCGATTAGATTAAGGATCTTGAGATGGGAGAGTAGCCTCGATTACCCAGGTGGGCCTTATGTAATCACGAGGGCTCTTTTCAAATGGAAGCGGGAGGGTCAGAGGCCGAGAGATTTGAAGATGCTATGCTGCTGGCTTTAAACATGGAGGAAGACGCCACAGGCCAAGGAATGCAGGTGACCACGAGAAGCTGGAAAAGGCAAGAAAAGCAATTCTTTCTGGAGCAGAGTACTGCTGACCCGTTTTGGACTGCTGACCTCCAGAACTGTAAGATGATAAAGCGGTGTTGTTTTAAGCCACTAAATTTGTGCTAAGATGTTACAGTGGGAACAAAACTAAGGGTTTATTCATTCAGCAATCAAATGTTTATTTTGCCTATTCCATATGCCAGGCACGTCAAATGAAAAAAAAAAAAGACAAAAATCCTTGCCTACAGGAATATTGTCTTTAAGAATCTATTTTTCAGGCAGACATTTCAGTTAAAAAGAAAAGCCACATAAATTATAGAATCCTCTTGGTGAGTTCTGTGTTGACAAAAGGGGTTTGTAATGGTTGGTTCCCTGGCCCTCTAACCTCTACAGCTGAGTTCCCTAAATTCCAAGCAAGACCTCAAGGCCAACCTGGCCCCACTCAGCAAGAATGGAAGAAGCCTAAGTAGGCTAAGCCAAGTGGGCTGCGTGAGGCTCAGCACAGCCATCCTTTCAGCTGGCCCCAGTCTACCTTATGTTCCAGAGCAAACAACTGTATGAACACAGCCAGTTCCTCTGACGCTGGGGTTCTCAGCAGACATATCAGCCCTCCCGGGAACTGTAGTCCTACCCTGTCCTACAACGCAACGCTGGAATGCCTTGATGCTAACCACCCATCAGCATCTCTCCACACTGCCAACTGTGAGACCCCCCGCCCCTTACTGAATCCCACCTACCTGCCAGGGATCCATCTGTCCCCTTATGAAAAAATAAGAGATGCATATACAGTTGACCTTTCTGGACAATGCAGGGATTAGGGGTGAAAATCGGAGAATAACTTAAGTCAACCCTCCACATATACGGATTCCAAACCACCAGTTTGAGCCTTGAACAACTCGGATTTGAACTGCGTGGGTCAACTGAAAAATCCATGTATCAGTGGACCCGTGCAGTTCAGACCCTCGCTGTTCAAGGGTCAACCATATACTGGTCTCTGCCCCCGGCTGATGCAGAGCTCCTAAACCCCTTGGAATTTCTAGGAGCATCTTTTGTTCTCAGGAAGTGACTTTTGGTGGGTTCCTGGATGAGGGCTGGTCACCAGAAGCCATGACTATAACCTTGGAACTTTCAGCTCCACCCTCCATTCTCCAGGGCGCGGAGGGGCTGGAAGCGGAGTTAATCATCAATCATGCCTCTATGATGAAGTCTCCCACCAGACACACAAGACCCACCACTAACTGTCCCCCCTACTCTGTCTCACACTCACCACCAACTGTTCCTTTCCACACTTCTAAATTTTGTTTGTTTATTTTCTCTCTCTCCCCACTAGAACGAAAGCTCCTTTGTTTTGTTCACTACCACATCTTTACTTGGTGCCTAGAAAACCACAGGCATACAACAGACACTGAGCAAATATTTGTTGAGTGAAATCAATAAATAACTGGTCCAACTATGACCCATTCTTGATTCCAGCAGCCACATGACCAAACATTAACGGGTTTCAGTTTAACTATCACAAGATACACTTTGACATTGATTTTCATGAAATTCATACCTTCAGGAAGTTAATGTTATTCCTGATACAAAGACAAGATCTGCCTTTCTTGGCATTCAGATTTGTTAAAAATGACAACAACAACAAAAGAAATCTGAACACCTTGGAATAAGGAGGGATACGCAGAAATCTAAATGGCTAAATTGCAAATGCAGGTTAAAAAAAATCAATTCGAAGCTTCCTGATAGTGATAAACCACAGAATATTTCAGAACAATGATTTTGCCATACTGAGTTGGCATAAAGTACAAGTAACCTTTTCTGTGGGGCCAAAATAGAAACTATTCCAGACTCAGGTAATGAAATTCACTGTCAGCAGGTTTTGGTGCCTCAAAAAGGATCAAACTTCATGCACCTATTGTAACCATCATTCCAGCAAAAGATGAGACATAGCAGGGAGGTTAAGTGTTTACCCATCACATTCTGATCAACTTGAGGTCAAGGGCTATATATCTCAATCATGTTTACACCCCAGCCCAGAGCCTGCACTTGGCCAAACGTGTACAGGTATCCCCTGCTTTTCAAAAGTTCACTTTCCACCTATTCGCTTTTATAAAAGACCTACATCAGTACCTGTTTTCACTACCCAAAAGAAATCCAAAGAGGACTTTTGCTTTTACAAAGAAAAGGCAAAAAGCAAAAACAGCATTGTTTGGCAGTGGGCTTTGCAGGCAGAACACACCCCAAGCAGCACACAAGAGTGGCACCTCAACATCCTTCCCTGGGAACTGTACTCACCATCAAGACACACTTTGAACTGTGTCTGTGAGCAACTGTGCTTTATCTCAATTTATTTTGTGCATCAGTTAGCAAGACATGTCCTAAGGTAATTCTCTTTATGCCATTTCGGTTCACAAAAGGTTTCACAGGAACACTCTAGTTTCAGATAGCCAGGGAAACCTGTACTTGATGAATGAATGATCCCTGGTAATCAACACCTCCAAGTTATATATCCATAGAAGTTCCCAGAAGCTCAAGTACATAATGCAGTTTGATATTTTCAGAACAATTTCTGAAAGCAAACCAATTCCCATAGCTACAGATTCTCTACTATGAGGTGTTAAAACTATTGTTCCAAATCCACTTATCTTGATCTTTTCTTAAAGAAAGAAAAGGCAACTAAATGCCAGACAGACTAAACAGAATACTCAGTTTCAAAGTATCACCTCACATGACTTATTAATTACAAAAGATTAAGGTACCCTTACAATGGAGAGATCTGATAAACACCATCTTCAACAAATGATTAAACGCACAAACTGACGAGTAAATGTCTCCTGATATGATGCACTGGAAAGTGGATAACATCACCTATGTAGGTAGTAGTATTCTGACCAAAAATGTTTAATCTGAATGTAATCATGAAGAAACAATTAGATAAATATAGATTGTGGGACATACTAAGAAACAATTAGTCTAGACTCTTCAAAAACGTCAATCTCAAGAAATTGAAACAAAGATGGAGGAACTGCTCGAGATTGAACCAGACCAAAGAGACATGACAACTAAATGCAATGTGTATCCTTGATTAAACTCCAAAATTAAAAAAAAAAAGGAAAAAACTATAAATGACATTACTGGGACAATTGGGGAAATTTAAATAAGGCCCATGTATTAGATAAAATGTTCTGTCAATGTTAAATTTCTTGGATGTGGTAGTTTTTTGGCTATAACAGAAAATGTCTTTGTTTTAAAAGATCCACGCTGAAGTATTAGACATCAAGAGCCATGACTTCTGTAACTTCCTTTAAAATGGCTCTGCAGAAAGTAAAACTGTTAAGTGTATGCATATACAGAGGGTGCCAAAAAAACTGTATACACATTCTAAGAAAGGAAAATTGTATTAAAATTGTAATATTCAATATATACCGTTTAAAAGGATGAATACAAGTCATGTTTGACTTCTGCAATTACAAGAGGTGCTCAAAGTGGTTACCATCAGCATCCAGACACTTCTGATTACGGCGAACTACCGCTTGAGCAACACTGAGCAAAGTGTTCACTTGTATACATTTTTTGGAACCCTCGGTATATACTTAGAGAAACCAAGAGAGTCAAAATTGAATAATGAACCTTCAGTAAAGGGTATATGGGTATTTGTTATACTATCATTTTAATTTTTCAGGTTTGAAAATTTTCAAAATAAAAAGTTGGGGGAACAAAGGAAACAAACAAAAAGAAACTAATCTGGCCTTTCAGTGTCTCCAGATTGCATGGACATTTCATTTTTTGGACAGTGTCTCCAGAATGCCATATATTTCTATTATGATTGTCAAATGTGAACTTAGGACCTTTTGAAACAAGGCGAACTGCCATATTGTCATTTTGGGCTCGATTTCAAGGTAACATCTGCATCTGCCCCATTATCAGCTATTTCACAAACCTGTCCGGGAAAATACTAGTTAGGTACTACACAGCAAGTCCCGGGTGACCAATGAATGGCGCCTGGCAGTCGCTGCCCAATGGATGAAAAAAAAAATCACAGGTGCCTTGTTTATGACTGCAGTAGGTAATTCAATCCTCCTTCCACTGTAGGTCATAGGCCCCGGTCTCGCATTGTTTACTAAGTCAAGGTATCAGTCAGCTTTGCTGGAGCCCAACCTCACCTTTCAATCGCTACTGTTCTCAGTCTTCTTGCATTTCAATGTCCAACACACATGAACTGTGCCTCCCTTCAGAGCCTTTATTAGTCTTCCCAAGAAATTTCTCCTCCGCTCGAGCATGGATCGCTTTCTATCTTATATTATAAATCTGAAAACCCCTGTATCAGGCCCAAGAGAAGCTCCAGTGGGGGTAAGAAGCGTTAAAAAGAAGCTGTGCCAAAGATCTCGAACGTGTGAGTGGGAGACTCGGCAACAGGTCTCAGAAAGTGATTCCTAGAAAGAGAAGCTGGTGGAGTGAGTAGATTTGGTCCGCGGTGCAAGCCATCCGCAGACAACCTCCTGGCACAGAGGGGTTGGGCTAGACTAGAAACAAAGGGAGTGTCAGTTCTGACTGCCCCTCAGCCCCGCCGGGACAATTTGGCGTTGGAGCTGCGAAAGCCGACAGACCAGCGCGGACAAAAGGGGTCAGGCGCATCCTGCGCCCCAAACAAGGCGGGGATGACCGCCTCCAGGGCTCTGCCGAGTTCACGTCTGAACCTAGGGCGTTTGGAAACTCCAAAGGGCAAGACCAGTTCTGGTGGTGGCTGAGCTCCCCTCATTCACCGGTACAGCCCTGGCCGCTCCCTCCGACTTCTCCCCCAGCGCGGACTCGGGATGGCCCAGTCCAAGGGGCCAGCGAGGAAGCGAGGATGGAAGGGGAGAGAACCCTCAGCTCCCCGCCAAGGCAGCGGGACCCTCCTTCCTGAAGGAAAAGAGCCCCCAGTGGGTTGGGAGGCGGGACCCAGCCTGTACGCTGGGGAAGGGGCACACCAACACCTTGGGGCGGCCGCAGCAGGGCGCGCAGAGCGCAGGCGCGGGGCGGGGCCGGTACCTGAGAAGGAGCACAGCGAAGTGGAGTTGGGGCACAGGGTCCCGTTGCCCACCCGCGGCACGAGCTTCAGGCTGAGGATCTGCTGCAGGAGCCCGGCAGATCCCCCGCTGCTGCCGCTCCCCTCGTGCTCCATCCGGCCGCCATTCACCGCAGAGAGATGTCGAAGAGTGTCCGACGTGTTGCTGTGGCTCACTCTCTCAGCCCGCTCACCCCTCTGCACCTCCGCCGCCTCAGCGTCACCTTCGGCCTGGGCCCTCTTCCTCCCAGCCCAACGGGCCTATCAAGTGATGGTTCCTTTCTCCAATCAGAGCGCGCCGCAGATGGCAGAGGCGGGGCGAGAGTTGTTTCCGCCCCTCACGTTGCGTACGGCTTACCCACCAGACGCCAACACCCACGGGCTGCGCCCCCTACTGGGGGAGTCTCTCCTGCTCCAGTAGGGCGCACGTCTCTGCAGCGCCGCTTATAAGAAAGTAGGGGAATTGCATACGCCCCACCAGACCAAGATGTAGATTTATAATAAAACGTATCTAGCAGTGAGAATAAGATGGTTCAGCAGCCAAGTGAAGGAGGCTGGTAGACAGTGCAGCAATGAACTTAATATTTGGAGGGAAAATGATTTTTTTGAAACGCTTAATTACTTTAAAAGCATGGTGTAGATAATACATAATATTTCCCTTTTAATTCAAGAACATTAGGAAGATTGTTTAATATTAGAGTTCCCTCTTGAAAGCCTTTGTTTTGGAAGGTTTTTAATACCATTTCCCTAACATTACAACTGGGATTTTTTGCACCAACCAAGAAACTTTTCCAAAACAAAAATAGTAAGCGAAAAAAATGTCATGAAATATTTAACAACGCTGTCTTTTGGTACATTTCCCAGACTAGCTGAGTGTATAAGAAGTGGAAGAAACCAATTATTTTAAGATTATATAACAGTCAATCGTGTATCACATTAGGAAACATTATTTTGAATTTAGAATTCTATCCCAGTCAAACTGCGAATTGAGAGATTAAAAAAAAGACGTTTAGACTTGCAGGACTCAGAAAATGCATGTTTCATGTGCCCTTTCTAAGGATGCTGAGAATGTAATCCAATGAAAATACAGAGTGATAACCAAGAAAGAGAAAGATGTGCAACACAAGAAATGGTGGATTTAACCATGAAGATGCTCATGCAGTTTCACTCCCAGGTGAATATCCTATAGTATTCATACCAGGAGATACATACAAGTAGTATCTAGTAGTACTGTAACAGCAAGTAACTGAAAACAAGCTGAGTGTCCATCAAGAAAAGAATGGATAAACAAAAGTGTGGTATAATTTCCAATAAAATACTTATCAGTAGTGGGAAATAAGTGACCTAAAGCTGCAAGCAACAACATGATGAATCCCAGAAATATAAAGTTTGAGAGGGAAATCTAAGCTGCAGATGGAAGCCCCAGTGTGATTCAATTCAAATCCAGTTCAAAATCTTGCTAAACTAACAATATACTAATTCAGGCAGTATATAACAATATACTAATTAACATAGGCAGTAAAATGATAATGAAATACTTATTTAACTGTATTTGTTCTATTATTATTTTTAATATCTGACATGTTACACATGTATGACATAAAATTTTTTATTCAACTAAGGAGGACAATAGAGCAAGAGTGGCCTTGGACAGACACCCTCTGTCTCACTCCAAGTAAAAGCCAAAGTTCTCACCAAGGCCTACAAGGTCCTACATGCTCTTACTCTTTCTCTCTTACCTTCTCATCTCCCAGCACCCTACCTTCTACTCATTACACCAGACCCACTAGCCCCTTGTTGTTTCTAATATGCCAGATACTTTCCCTCAGGATTTTTGTATTACCTATTTCCGGGACACTCTACCCATAGGTACCCCTTAATTAACTGCCTCACCTCCTTTAAGACTGTGCTCAAATGTCACTTTCTCAGTGAGATCTATCCTGATTACCCCATTAAAAATTGCAACTCACACCCCTACACACATACATTCCTAATCCTTGTGATCCTTCGCTACTTTTGCCCCTAGCACTGGTTGGTGCTCAATCTATAACGTGTGTTGAATGAATGAATGAATGGAGGTATGCAGGACTTGAAGATTGGGATCAGCATAGCACCAGAATGACAGGGCCAATCAAATTCTCCAGTCTTAACCCCAAGGGAGAAAGTATTCAATCGGCTGAAGGACTTGCCACCCTGGGAAAATTAAAAGTCCAGTCCGTGGTAATTGCTTCAGTCTCTGTCTTGTTGGCCAATCCCTCCCATCTCAGCAGCATTCCTGAGGGTACCAAGGCTTTTTTGCTCCAGTTCTTTTTTTCCTTATTTTTTTTTTAGACTTCTTTTTCTTAGAGCAGTTTCAGGTTTACAACAAAATTGAGAGGGAGGCAGAGATTTCCTATATGTCTCCTGCCCCCACACATTCATAGGCTCCCCCATTATCAACATCACTCACCAGAATGGTACCTTTTTACCAAGCATGATCCTGCACTGACTCACAGACCCTCAAAGTCCATAGTTTACATTATGGTTCACTCTTGGTGTTGTATGTTCTATGGGTTGGGACACATGTATAATGACGTATGTCCATTATCGTAATATCATACAGAGTACTTTCACTGCCTAAAAATCCGCTGTGTGGGCCGGCCCGGTGGCTCAGGCAGTTGGAGATCCATGCTCCTAACTCCGAAGGCTGCCGGTTTGATTCCCAAATGGGCCAGTGGGCTCTCAACCACAAGGTTGCCAGTTCAACTCCTCAAGTCCCACAAGGGATGGTGGGCTCTGCCCCCTGCAACTAAGATTGAACACAGCACCTTGAGCTGAGCTGCCTCTCGGATGGCTCAGTTGGTTGGAGTGCGTCCTCTCAACCACAAGGTTGCCAGTTCGACTAACGCAAGGGATGGTGGCCTGTGCCCCCTGCAACTAGCAACGGCAACTGGACCTGGAGCTGAGCTGCGCCCTCCACAACTAAGACTGAAAGGACAACAACTTGAAGCTGAACGGCACCCTCCACAACTAAGATTGAAAGGACAACAACTTGACTTGGAAAAAAGGCCTGAAAGTACACACTGTTCCCCAATAAAGTCCTGTTCCCCTTCCCCAATAAAATCTTAAAAAAAAAAAAATCCGCTATGCTTTGCCTATTCATCCCTCCCCTTCCGACCTCCAACCCTTAGCAACCACTAATCTTGTTACTGTCTCTATATAGTTTTTGCCTTTTCCAGAATGTCATGCAGTTGGAATCACACAATATGTAACTTCTTTAGATTGGCTTCTTTCACTTAGCAATACGCATTTCCTCCATTTCTTTTCATGGCTTGATAGCTCATTTTTTAAGCACTGAATAACGTTCTATCAGATAGGTAAACATGAAAATGATTGATTTAACCCTGTACAGGTGAGGGTAGCAGGGTGGGAGTTGCTGGTAGGAAACAGTGACAAGAGCAGTCTTGACACCATTCCAGAGAATAAATTGGTACTCGGTTTTTAGAGTAATTTGGCAGTTTCACATTTCAAACACAAATGCTCTTTGACCCAGCAATTCTTTTAGGAACTGCTATAGACACACAAACTCCGTCATCTCCTGGGGGTTCTCCAAACCCAGGAGCCTGGATTCCCAGGAGTGTGTCTTCTGTTTTGTCAAGAAACCTTGATTCCAAGGAGACCAACAAGGAGTCAAGCCTCCTTGGGCCATGACCCAGTCCCTCAGCTTTCCTCTGCTTTGGTTCCTTCATCCTATACTTAACTCCTATTCCTCCTTCATTTATTCAAACCAAACATTTCCTCTTCAAAGAGGTCTTCCTGACTCCCCATACTAAGGTAGATCACCCTCTACCTATTCTGACTGTTTTTTTCCTACAGCACAGTTGACATTTAAGATTGTATATTTATCTGTAGGACTATTTATATAGGGTCTGCTCTCCCCACAAGAGCAAAGGCTGTGACTGCTCTGTCCGCCATTATGTCCCCAGAGCTTGGCACTGGACCTATCTCATTGAAGCACTCAACTGGGGACTGCCTGTCTGTCCTGAAACCTGATATGGGTCCCCCCAAGGCCAGGGAACTCACCCAGAGGCTTGCCCAGAGCACCCCATATGCAGAGAGCAAAGTCCAGGAGCCGGTCATCCCCATCCTGGGACCTCAGGAATCAGGTAAGAATGGATGAGATATATAGCAAAGGCCATTAACTGTGGCCATCAATACAATCTGTGACCAGAGCGGAGGCAAATGAAACTTGTGGGATGCCACGTCAGGCTGGGCTCTGACACCCCCTTCTCTCCCCCCAAAAAAACCTTCCTGGACCTCGCTAAGGATCAGGGTCTCCCTGTTTTTAGCCTCTAGCACCATGAACCTCTTGCTCATCCTTCTTTGCTTGAACATAGCACATTGACCAGGACTGTTCCTAGGCTGACTCCTCCACTTGACAGTGCACTCCTTTCAGGCTGGGCCTGCAAGCTGCTTTTTACCCCAGTGGCCAGCAGAGGGTGGAGGACAGGGAGGGACATGCAGGGAGGGAAGTTGCTATGTAGTGGTAGGGGCCCCAATGCCCCAGCCAATTGCCCAGCACACCCCTCAATGTTCTGGTCCTTGAGATATTTGCAGTCAAATGCCAGGACAGCTCCTGATACCCAGAGATCTATGTCATCGCCAGGGAGAAACAATCTGGCTTTCCAAGCCTCTGATGGGGTCTTTTGCTGCATGCCCAGTTTGGTTTACCTGTTGGGAGTGTAAGTGTTATTGAAGTCGAAGATATGAGTTTGAGTCCCAGCCTGTACATTAAACTATATGACCCTATTCTTTCTATTACACAGAGTTGCCATTAATAAATCTGGGGTTTTAAATACCTTCTCCATGATACTGTGAGCGTGGGTTTTATGGAGCCTGAAGCTCCTACAGCTTGACAGATCCTCAAATGAGGAGTCTTGATGCTTCAACTTCAAGGTCAATATACCTGTTCTCTGCAAGAAAAGCAAAAAATGCCACATCCCCCTTGCCCTGCTTGCTTTGCAGTGAAGATGTGGGTCTACTATCCAGGTCCCACCAATCTAAGGCCATACCCAGGCTGAGAATCAGAAGCTAGCACCCTCCAGAATCCCTTTTGGTGACTGATGGCAACAGTGAGGGCTGCTCCCATGTCCAGAGAGAATGAGCACAGTTCTGGTGGCAACTGTCAGTCCCCAGACCAACTCTGTGCCCCAGTGAGATTTGGGGTATTCTTTTTTTTCTTCTTTTTTTTTTCTTTAAGATTTTATTGCGGAAGTGGAACAGGACTTTATTGGGGAACAGTGTGTACTTCCAAGACTTTTTTCCAAATCAAGTTGTTGTCCTTTCAGTCTTAGTTGTGGAGGGCGCAAGCTCAGCTCCAGGTCCAGTTGCCATTGCTAGTTGCAGGGGGCACAGCCCACCATCCCTTGTGGGAGTCGAACTGGCAACCTTGTGGTTGAGGACGCGCTCCAACCAACTGAGCCATCCGGGAGGCAGCTCAGCTCAAGGTGCCATGTTCAATTTTAGTTGCAGGGGCCAGAGCCCACCATCCCTTGCGGGACTCGAGTTGAACCGACAACCTTGTGGTTGAGAGCCCTCTGGCCCATGTGGGAATCGAACCGGCAGCCTTCAGAGTTAGGAGCATGGAGCTCCAACCGCCTGAGCCACCGGGCCGGCCTGGGGTATTCTATTTGTGTGGTTTCAAACCCGCTGTCTTGACCTTCCTAGAGATTTTGAGAGCTTTTTTGTTTGTTTGTTTTTTCCTTTTAATTATTTACTGAGCACTTGCTGGCTCTCACTTTCTGAGCTCAGTACTAAGCCCTCTCTACATATCCAGCATCCCTTTAATAAGACTTTGCTTCCAGAGCTCGGTATTGTAGCTTGCAGTTAGGAATCTTACTCTGCTCTCCCCCAGGGCCTGGCCCGGAAAGACCAAGGGAAGACAGAACCGCCCCAGAGCCTTTTTTCTCCCAAACTCATAGCAAGCCTGATCTAGTTACAGTCACCCTGCAACCTGCCCTCCAAGCACTCATCCTGCTGCCAATCTCTTGCTCTGCCACACGCTCTGCCTGGCTTGCTGCCCCAGGCCTCCCCAGCCTTCTCCTTCTCCACCTTTTCTCCTCACTGCCTCCCTCCAGGCTTATCCAGGAGGCTCTCTAGATTCTGCCAGTTAAGCCTGGAGCTCACCATTTCCTGTATCCTGCTGCTGTGGCCCCAGTCATGGCTGCTTGCTCTTCCCTAGGGCAAATAAGATGGAAAAATCTGACACTTCTTCGTCCAAGAGACAGGTCTCTGCAAGTCTGATTCATCCTCTCCTCTAGATTGCAGCCCCAGAGCAAAGCCTCCCTCCTCCCTTCATCCTCCTTGTTGTGTGAACTTGGACAAGTCCTCTCACTTTTGTTTGTTTATTTGTTTTGCTTGTCAAACTTTATAGGCTGCAAACTCTAATCTGTGCCACACAGGTTAATTATTATGTTTATTTCTGTAGGTAGGATCTTTCCTGTCAGGACAAAGCAAAAGTTCACTTTACCTGGGCAGGTAATGGGGGTGTATGGGCTTCTGGGAGGTGGGACAGAGAGAGGCTAAGGGGGGACCACATGATGAGAGCCACCTTATCTGATTTTTTGAACATACAGGTGAATATAAATGTCAACGGCTTTGATACAGTGTGGTGCCAGGCACGTGGTGGCAATGGAGTCTGAGGTGTGTGTGGGGACATGTACAGAGTTCATGGGTCAGCGCACCACAGCGCCCCTACACTTCCAGGCGGGAGGAGACCCCCTTCTTAGCTGCTGGATAATGCATCCCAAGGGAGGAGAGAGATAAGAGGAAAGAAAGAGCTTGAGTAGGAGTCAAGTCGTCTGAACTATTCCCTGTGCCCGGAGGAAGTGGGGGCACGGGCTTTGCTTTCCACGAAGTGTGTGCCTGTTGGGAACCCAGCTCGAAAAGAGGACTCGAAGGAAAGTCAAGAAGTGGGGGGAAAACAAGGAGTCTGGGGTCGCAGTCCTCGTCTACTGCAGATGAGGACTCGCAAACTCCCGGCCTCTCCAGTAGTGGCCTGTGCCCAGGCTCCCTCCCCACCATTGTGTCCCAGCCCTGGCAACAGCCATAACTGGGGACCTCTGCTAAGGCCCGGGGTGCACGGAGGTGGATGATGCCCAGCTGAAGCTGCTCGGCCCCCGCGGCAGCACCAGGTCCAGGGCGAGGTCACGCTGCTCGTCCTCGGAGAACACAGGCCGGTAGCCCAGCAGCTGCAGCGCGCCTGCACACAGCTCCTGCACGCGGCGGATCTTGGCAAAGGGCAGTGTGTGGCGCCAGGCCTGGGAGACGTTGAGCGCATCCCTGGACGTGGTCTTGAAGGCCTCCTGACGGGCACCGGGCCCGGACCCGTGCGTGATATTGTGGATCCAGGCCTCGAGCTGCGGCGTGAGGCTCAGGCCTGCGAAGGCATAGAGCGCACGGATCTCAGGCAGGGGTGCGCGAGCCAGGTCCTCGAAGCGCACCAGGCGGTAGCGGCCGCGCAGAAAGGGCGGTGGCTTGCGGGTCGCGGCCTCGGCGATGCGCACGTGGCTCCGGCACACCTCGCGCACCACACGCAGGCCCGGGTCAGCCTCCACCCACGTGCCGTTGGTGCCCAACACAATGCCGTTGTCGCGCGCCAGTGCCTTGGCCGTTTGCTCACGCGAGCGCAGCACCGCCCGTGGGTCGCGCACCAGGTGCACGACGCGCAGGTTGAGCGCGGGGTCGGTGAGCAGCGGGTAGAGCACCTGCAGGTTGAAGAAGCGCACCTCCTTGAGCACCACGTGGCTGTAGGAGCGGCAGGCTTCCTGCGCCAGGCCGAAGGGCCTCCGTGCGCACAGGGGCTTGCAAACCGCTTCGCTGCTGATGGCGCCACGCTGGAAGGCGCTGCAGGCCGGCGGCGAGCACAGCGCACGGCTCACTGCCCACTGGAAGAGGTCGGACAGGTTGCGACGCCAGGGCAGGTAGGCGTCAAACACGTCCATGTCGCACAGGAAGACCGAGCGCACCAGGTCACGCACAGCCATGTGCAGCGCAGGCGCGCTGCCCTGCGACAGGGTGGTCCACACGTGCCATGCGGGCTCCATCAGGTAGAAGACATCGGGGTGCTGGCTGAAGAGCTGGCCCACGAAGGAAGAACCCGAGCGCCAGGAGGACAGCACCAGCACGTGCACCCGTTCCTCGCCACCCACTGGGGACGTAGGCCTGGGCCTGGAGACCAGGAAGAGCAGGAGGCCCGTCTGCGCCAGAAGCAGCATGGTCACCGTTGTGCTCGAGATGCGCGGCAGCCACATGCCGCCAGCTGGGGGTGCCTGCGGGAGGACAGCACAGCCGTTAGGGACCGTGGCCAACTAGCCCATCCTATACCCCAACTCCTGCCCAGTGATTGCAGGAAGCAGCCCCAGGAATGTGACGTTAAGACGTAAGCCATGATCTAGAGTCTATGCAGAGCAAAAGCCCAGTGGCAGAATACTATGGGAAATAAGCTCCCTCTCTCCCTCCCTCCCTATCTGGAGAAGGAAATAATATTTTTGAAACAGAACTCCCACCTTTCGCTTAAGAATTCCTTTTAGGGAGACACTTTTGGGTTGTTTAGCTAAACAGCTTGATGGGTGATTTGGCTCCCTCAGGTTGTATGCTGTCTTTTGGCCTGTGATCTTGGACCAATCTCTGTGACTTAACTTACCCATCTGTAAAGGGGGTTAATATAGTACTAGAGTATTGGAATGAGCATGGTGGGGAGGAGGAGGTACTAACTCCCATGACTAATATCCTCTACTTTATACACACTGTGCATTGTTTGAATGTTTTTAAACAAGCAGATACAGTGTTTGTTATTAAAAGCAAATAAGCGAAATAGACAAAGAACCAACTGTTGCCATCACCCACAGGGAGTGAAGTGCTGCAGAATGCATGGACTCCAGAGGGTGGGTTTCCTTCTGAAGCCTCGTGAATTTGCAGAAGAAATTAGTTCAGGGAGAGGTAGGATAGAGCCAGAACAGTGGGGCGGTGAGAGCAGCATGAGGCCCCTGGCCACTGCTTACCCTTTCCCTGCTGAGGTTACTCACCCCTGTCCAGGGCTGCCAGGAACGCTGCCCGCCTCGATCACAAATCCATGGGAGACGCTCAGAGGGGACTCATGGCCTGAGAAAGCAGGAGGGAGGCTGGATTAGAGACCACAGGGGGAGATAGCCTGGTACACTAGGAAAGCTCTGCCTTCCCAGACTGACAGAAAGTGAGCTGGGCACATCCGTTTTCCCAAATGAGTATGAACTGACAGTCTCTCCTGCTGGGTGCAGGAGAGAGGGCTGGCTTTGAGTCCCTCCAATGCCACTTAGGAACCTAGAGCAAATGACTCAGCTTCTCCAAGGCTCAATTTCCTCCCTTATAAAATGGGGATGATAAAGTTTAACCTCTTAGGATTGTTGTGAGGAATGCTGCTACAAACACATAGGCGGAAAGGGCTTGGTAAGGTGCCACACATATGTCTCATGTTACTCTTGCAGTGTGGAGCTGTGTCTGGAGAGGAAAACCCACAGGAGGTCTCCACCCAGATGAGAGGTTACCTATGCTTGGAATCCCAGCATTTCCCAGGCCCACCTCTAGCCCCCAACCACCCCTGAGTCCTTTAGTGGATCTTAAGAATGTCATGCTTGTGCTGCAGAAAGGAACCCTGAGCCTCCCACACCTCAAGGTCCCCAAGTTGTCTCCTCTTTGTACCTGTTGCTCCTGCATTGATCTCAAGGATAAGGTGCTTTGGAAGAAGGGACCTGGAAGTTTCCTTCTTGCTTTTCATGTCATGGCTCCCTAATAACCCCCGCCCCATCCATGTCACCACTGAAAGAAGCCAGGGTCTAGATTGTGAGCAGAGATCCCATCTCTACTCCTTCCTTTCTTTATCAGGAAGCTGCTGGAGCGTGTCACCTGATGACTCCAGAACTGCCTCCTGGATCCCACACTCACTTCTGGAAAACCTGGAGGATAAGGAGAGTAGCCACCTATCTGTCTGCATTTGTTATCGCCTCTCCTCAAGCGTGTGCTTCTGCTGAGAACAGGGAGCAGGAGAGGAAGGGAACTCATAAGCCACGTGTGTTGCCCTAAGTCACTTCAAGTGCTAGATGCTTTATATCTACACTATGATTTAACTCAACGACCCCTGAGGTGGGCATTATGATCTCAGTTTCTTAGGGAAGGACCCAAGAGTTGGAGAGACAGTAGGAAGTTGGGACTCTCCCCCCACCAACCCCAAAATTCCATTGCTAAGTTCCTGGCACTTTCTGATCACAGGCTTTTGTCCTCTCTGGTCCCTGGGAGATCCTTGCAGAGTGCAGGACCTTGATGCTTTGGCTCAAATACAGCTGATCTGGCCAGCCCAGCCCTCCCCTGGGAGAAGGATCTTGAACACAGGCCAAGGTGTTTGATACCCGCAGTCCAGGGAAACCAAAGGTCTTCTTAAGTGACTCACACAATACAGGAACTGATATCTGATCCTGTTATTGGAACTCAAGAACTAGGAAGGGGAGTGAAAACATCCTATACCACCGCAAGGTGTCTTGAGAAGTCCACGTCCCCATAGGATCCTTACGTTCAGCACAGCCACCAACTGCTCCAGGGTTCAAAGGCAGAAAGACCATGTCAGGCAGGCACCGTGATATGTACTTTATCTTCACGATTGAATTTTATCCCCTTCAAGTCCCTAGGAGGCAGAAATTTCCCTGTCTGTTGTAACTGAGCCAATGGGCCTTAGAGACATGAATACTCACTAAGGTGCAAGGCAGAGTTTTTTTTTTTGTTTTTTTTTAAAGATTTTTTTTTTTATTGGGGAAAAGGAACAGGACTTTATTGGGGAACAGTGTGTACTTTCAGGCCTTTTTTCCAAGTCAAGTTGTTGTCCTTTCAATCTTAGTTGTGGAGGGTGCCGTTCAGCTTCAAGTTGTTGTCCTTTCAGGGTTAGTTGCGGAGGGCGCAGCTCAGCTCCAGGTCCAGTTGCCGTTGCTAATTGCAGGAGGCACAGCCCACTATCCCTTGTGGGAGTTGAACCGGCAACCTTGTGGTTGAGCGGACACGCTCCAACCAACTGAGCCATCCGGGAGGTAGCTCAGCTCAAGGTGCCATGTTCAATTTTAGTTGCAGGGGGCACTGCCCACCATCCCTTGTGGGAGTCGAGGAGTTGAACTGGCAATCTTGTGGTTGAGAGCCCACTGGCCCATGTGGGAATCGAACCGGCAGCCTTAGGATTTAGGAGCATGGAGCTCTAACTGCCTGAGCCACAGGGCCGGCCCAAGGCAGAGTTTTAAATCCAAGTGCCAGATTCCCAGTGGGAGGCTCTGGGGTGGGTCCCATTCTTAAGCCTTTGCCCACTGAAGCCAGTCTCCCCTCCCATGAATTCTTTCATTTGTAAAGTCTTTGGGGGGGGGCAGTATATATTTAATATATGTTCATTTTTTTTAGAAAAAGTAACACATAGAAGTTGCTCCAAATAATAAATGTACAGATGAGGGCATTGTAGGCTCATGTTTTGTTTGTGAAAATTAGGAAAGGGGTTCCATCATCTGGCAGACACAGCCCCACAACAAAGGGCCACTCAGTCTCTGTCCCCTACACCTTCCCTAGGCCCTCCCCGGAGGCAACCCTATCTCCAACTTCTACCAAGTCTTTGATGGTGAAGATAATGATGATGAAAATAACCATATGCTCAGGGGAGGAGAGTGGAGTCAAGATGCCATAGAATAAATAGAAAGTTCCCACTTCTCCCGATACCCAGGACCACCATCCACAGTGGTCTTTCTCAAGCCACTGAAACTGTTTTGTCCGAAGTTCTTTTGAAATTTTATTTTTGTGAAAATAATCCACATAGCTTGAATAAGCATAAGGTACCCCTGGAAGTTTATCCAAAACAGTGACCATATTAGTTTCTCCTGAGAGGGGAATGGAAGAGCTGGGAAAAGACATTTCACAATAAATCCTTTTTTTGTAACTTCTGAATTTTGACCCATATGAACGTATTACCTACTTTAAAATAGCTATATTAAAAGAAGCTTTCAAATTTTTTTTTGAGGCTTTCAAATTTGTTAGCTGTTTCTTCTGCTTATTACCTTCCTATGTCTTTTTTAAAAAGCATAAATTATGACTATTACAATGTATGGCATTTTATAGTGACTTATAATGAAAGATAAGGGTTTAGCTTCTCTACACACACACACACACACACACACAATTTTGTTCTCCCCCTAGCCTCCTAAGTTTTTTATAATATCTTTTTTTAAAATTAGTTTCAGGTGTACAAAGCAACATAATAGGTAGACATTTACACCCCTCACAAAGTGATAACACCCCTTCCCAAGCTACTACCACTCTGACATTTTATATAACTGTTACAATCCTCTTGACTATATTTCTTATGCTATACTCCCCCTCCTGTGACTATATATATATATATATATATATATATATATATATATATGTACATATATATAAAATAGTTGACCTACAATATTATTCTACTTCAGCTTCAGTTGTACAGCACATTGGTCAGGCATTTGCACAGTGTATGAAATGATCCCCTTGGTAAGTCCAGTGTCCATCTGGCACTTTACATTATCTTTACAACATTCTTGATTATATTCCCCATATGGGGGGGAATATAATCAAGAATGTTGTAAAGATAATGTAAAGTACCAGATGTCTACTAATTTGTTCTTCTAAGATAAGTTTTGGATAAGCCAATGTTCAAAATTTATATGCCTCCATAAAACAGCTCACAGATGAAGTACATAATGCACTAAGAGTACATTTCCTTTCTTGTATAACCTTTGTTTTCCTCGGAGTTAAATCACCTTAGAGATTAGATTTGTAATAGAAGGGTTGAAAGGAATAAAACATAAAGTGAGAGGCTCAATCCAGGAGGTTCAATGTCCAAGGTCCTCATCATGGTGGAGCTGACAATCTAGTTGGGAACATTAAAGACACATCCAGGAGATGGTCAAGGGACCAGATAGTGGTCCGAGTGAGTGGCCCAGACATCCAGTGCCATGTGAGGGTCATGCTAGTCCTGGTATGCATACTGCCTGGATTCTGGCAAAATCCCCCACCTGGCCTCCTGCTTATTTATACTGCAGAGCCCCCAGAGCTGCCTACGTCGCACGTTTTATCATGTCATTCTCCTACTCAGCCACCTTCTGCTTTCCAACCTCACTTCCCATGATTCCCAAACAGCATCCTATGCTTCAGATGATTGGAATCATTACTGCTCCTCCAGCAGGCTCCATGCTTCCTTACTCCTCTGTTGTGAGGGCCCAGCCCTGATTCCCATCAGGAGTCACCTCAGCTTCGTCTGAAGAGACCTCATCTGTGCCTCCTTCAAGGCACACACCACTCTGCCCTGCATAACACTGCCTCCCCTTCTTGTCTGTGAACAACTTGAGGACTGGGACTGTGGTGTTTTCCAGGTGAGCGCCCATTCTCAGGCATCCAGTGTGCTGGACAAGGTTATTTGTGTCCACTCAATACTTGTTCCCCTGTTTTCTGACAATAGCCTCCAGAGTTCTCTTTGAGGAACCACCCTTCACCCACACAGAGTGCATGTGGTTTGGATGGGGCTGACCAACCACCCCCTAGATCTTAGGGGGTCACATGTCTCAAGCCTGGTTTATCTATATATTCCACACACTATCCATTCACTACACTGACTGGCTTAAGGAACGGACATCAGACCCAAGTCCGATCCCAGGATTTTTGTTGATCTGAAGGGAAAAGGGAAACTGCCTGGGTATAAAGCCAACACAGAAGAGAACTGAGCAGAGAAAGAAAGACTGAGAGTCCATGAGCAAGCTGACAGCATTTGGACCCAGCTGTGCAAGATTCACCTATGGGTTTCTCAGTTGGGGAAAATACTCCACTTGTGCTAAAGCCAGAATGAGTTGAGTTTCTGTCACTTACAATCAAGAGTTCTGATTAGGTAGTGGAGCCCCTTCGTGGCATGGGGTAGTGTGAGAGTAACACTATAAAGAAGCATGGACAGAGTTCTGGGGGGGCTGGTCATGCTCTGTTTCTTGATGAGGGTGCTAATTACATGTGTGCTCGATTTGTGAAAAGTCATCAAGCTACACTTTAATGATTTTTGCTCTTTTCTGTATGTATGAGTTTGGACAATTAAGTTCACCAACTCATCCTAGAAAAAGTACTACACACCTCGTCGCTGAATATCACTATGGTCACCTTCGAAGTACTCCCCTTGGGAAGCTATGCACCGACACCAGCACCTAGTCCACCCTTCAAAGCAATTGTGGAACTCTTTCTGGAAGGGCCATCGAGCTGTCTTCATATTACCCTTGATGTCCTGAATGTCATCAAAATGTCTTCCTTTCAATATTCCCTTTCTCTTCGGGTAAAGAAAGAAGTCATTGGGGGCCAGATCAGGTGAGTAGGGAGGGTGTTCCAATACAGTTATTTGCGTAGTGACTGAAAACTCCCTCACAGACAGTGCCGTGTGAGCTGGTGCATTGTCGTGATGCGAGAGCCATGAATTGGCGAAAAGTTCAGGTCGTCTAACTTTTCCAAACAGCCTTTTCAGCACTTCCACATATTAAACTTGGTTAACTGTTTGTCCAGTTGGTACAAATTCATAATGAATAACCCCTCTGATATCAAAAAAAGGTTGGCAACATTATTGCAATAAGTTCCAAACTTAATTGTCAGACCTCATATACCAATAACAAAAGATGAATACAAGTCACGTTTGACTTCTGCAATTACAAGAGGTGCTCAAAGTGGTTACCATAAGCGTCCAGATACTTCTGATGACGGTGAACTACTGCTTGAGCATAGATAACATCTCTTAAAATGTGTGTACATTTTTTTGGCACCCCCAGTATTTGCTGATCGAAATTAGATACTCAGTTGTCCAAATTCAAAGGGAGTAATTCCCCACTTATCCCACATTTCTTTCTGCTGAGCGTCTTAAAGCTACAGTATCTTGTAAATATCCCTGATTTCTTAGCCTGAGAGATATAGGAAGGAACTATTGTTCTACCTAATTTGTAGATGGGAAAACCGAGATAAGGGCCCGGGATGGTTTGCCTTGGCAAGGCCAAGCTGGAGCCCAGGAATCCAGCTCTCTGGGCAGCGCTCTTTGTAGCCCAGCTCTGCCTTCCCTTAACTCAGCAGCTCCTCCTGTCACCAGCTTCTCCCAGCCCTGGCAAAGAATCTAAGGGAGTGAAATGTAATAATAGGTACAAATCCCTGGCTCAGATTTCTCTGAGTTTGGCGTCAGCTGGAGGCCATCCCTGTTCAGGAATCCCAAAGGCCGGATAAAATGGATTCCAGAGGAGGGATCAGAGGGCTTGAGGCATCAGGGGCCTTCCCGGGGGCAAAACAGCTCTAATGGGACCCAGGGCATCCCTTAGGGAGAAGGCTGACAGGGAGGGGAAGAAAAAGGAGAAAAGGGAGAGGAGGCGCAGAGAAAAGGAAGAATGAGAGCAAAAGAAAATACATTAAGGAGGGAGGAAAGGAAAGAGAGAGGAGGAAGATGAGTATTTATGGTGGGATGGGAACAAGGGCCATCACCTCTCTTCTGATTTAATCCTCACAACAACCCTATGAAGTAGACCTGATGCTCATCCTTATTTTACAGATGAGGAAACTGAAGCTTAGAAAGAGTATCTTGCCTAAAGACCCACAAAGCAGCTGAGTCAGAATTTGAACCCTAGTAGTCTAACTTTAGAGCTTTGAACTACATGGCACCAAGTGGAAAAATACAACAAAACATAAGCACATATATACACATACCAATTACGTTAATTGTATATAATACCAATTCTGTTAAAAATGCATGAATATCAAAGGACATCATCAAGAAAATGAAAAGTCACCCATACACGAGAGAAAATATTTGCATATTTGCATATATACAGCAAAGGACTTATACCCACAATATATAAAATGCAGTTATAATGCAACAATAAAAGACAACCTGATTTAAAAATGGGCAAAATATTTGAGTATAAATTTCTCCAAAGAAGATATACAAATAGCCTCTAAGCACATGAGAAGATGCTTGATGTTTTTAGTCGGAGAAATGCAAATCAAAATTACAGTGAGATCCCACTTCCCATCTACTAGAATGGCTATAATAAAAAAGATAATAACGACTGTTAGTGAGAGTGAGGAAAAATTGGAATCTTCATACACTGCTGATGGGAATGGGAAATGGTACAGTTGCTGTGGGAATTAGACAGTTCCTCAACGGTTTAAACAGAATTACCAAGTGATGTAGCACCTCTATTCCAAAACATATATCCAAGAGAACTAAAAACATATGCCCACACAAAAACTTGTTTGTGAATTTTCATAGCAGCATTATTCATAATGGCTAAAAAATGGAAACATCTTAAATGTTCATCAATTAACGAATGGATAAACAAAATGTGGTATATCCATATAATTGAATATTATCTGGCAATAAAAAGGAATGACATACTGATACATGTTACAACATGGATGTACCCTGAGGTGATGAATGCATGACACTGAATATACTAAAAAAAACAGTGAAAGTACTATTTAAAATGGTGAATTTTTTAAGGTATGTGAATTATAGTTCAAAAAAGCTGTTATTAAAAAAGTAAGCAAATACTCGTACGTATAGAAAGAAATCTGGAAGGATGCATGCTGACTATTAGTGATAATTTTTATATGGCCAGATTACGGGTAACTTTTTTCTTGTTAGTGCTTTGTTGCATTTTCCAGATAGTCTACAATAGACTTTTATTATTTTGGTAATCATAAAATCAGTTCTTTTTAGTTGGTTAAGGGAGGCATGGGTGGAGTTGCCTGCTCCAGCTTTCATTGCAGAGAGAGAGCTGCCTACAAATCCATCTCCCAGCTGACGTGGTACCTAGCTGGCCAGAGAAGGATGGAGAATTACCTGTTATGCAGTGATAGGTATCAAGGCCCCCATGCCCACCCTCAGCCGTTAGCTGGGCGAGGCTGTGGCAGAACATGTGCCTGGCTCCAAGCCCTAGCCACATCTGCCATCTCTTTGCTGGCCCTATGAACAACTGTGTGGAATCAGCCAGCGGCAGGGAGGCTGGAGTTGCACAGCCATTTGCCTGCAAGAATCTATTAGGAAATGAAATCAAATGTCTGGGAAAAGAGCCTCAAGTCTCCCTGGCTCAGAGCCAGCTTGGAGGCACTTCAGAGGAGATGAGCAGGTAACACATAAACCCCTTTCCCTGGCTCTGAGCTTTGGGGATACTCAAAGTGCACTTTGCATAGCACCTAATTTGGTCTAAATCATAGGACCTGACAGCTGGAGGGCTCTAAAGTCTGGGGGCTCCCATGTCTTCTCTGCAGTAACACACATGGCATGGGGGTAGGGAGTGCACATTTAGCATGTTCCCCCAAGTGTTGACTGAGCCCTTTTATTAGAGGGATAATCTGGAATGTTCTCTGAATTATTTTTGTAACCTTTTATTTTGATTGATTTTTAAAAAGTATATCATTCTTACAAGTCAATGACATAAAAAGGAAAAAGTGACACTTTTCAAAGAACACAACTCAAAACACATAGCAAGTTGCCAAATGCAACTTGTGGACCTTGTTTGGATTCTGATCCAAACAAATCAACTGAAAGAAGATATCCTTGAGGTGATCAGGGAAATTTTAATATGAGGTCTAACAATTAAGTTTGCGAACTTTTTGCACCAATGGTGCTAAGCTTTTTTTGATATCAGAGGGATTATTCATTATGAATTTGTACCAACTGGACACACAGTTAACCAAGTTTACTATTTGGAAGTTTACTATTTGAAAAAACTCTGTGGAAAAGTTAGGTGACCATAGTGATATTCAGCAATGAGGTATGTAGCACTTTTTCTAGGATGAGTTCACGAACTTAATTGTCTGAACTTCATGTGAACTAGGTATTAGGTGATACTAAGAAATCATTGCTAATGCTATTAAGAATTCTCTTGCTCGTGCATTTCTATACCTATCTTCCCTTACTAGACTACAAGCAGGATCCTGTCTGTCTCCTTAGAGGGAGTAGGGATAGCACAGTGGCTAACAGTGGGAACTCCCCTCAGTCATGTGATCTAAGGCCAGTTACTTAATCTCTCTGTGCCTTTCCCCCCTAATCTATAACATGGGGGAAATAATATAACCCAAGGCCTGGGCTTGATTTGACAATCAAATGAGTTAACATTTATAACGTGCTTAGAACAGTGTCTGGCACATAGTACACTTCTAAGTACTTGTCCAGGAATGTTTAAAATCCTGGGAACTATATTCTATGACTCCAAGGGGATCCTTGGATTTCACAAGGAGAACTCAGGGACGATAGCCTAACCAGGTTCAGGTGACTCTAGCACCCTAGCAACAGAATGTGGCAAGCCAGGTAGGGGCAGAATATGGAAATACAAAACAGAAGACAGTGAGTAGCGGCCAAAAGCCTGGCTTCTGAAGTCAGGCTGGGTTCAAATACTGACTCTACAACCAGTGAGGTGTGCGACTTTGAGCAAGTCTCTCCTAACCTCTCTGTGCGTCAGTTGATACCTTGTGAAGAAGCCATAGCAGCAGCTACCATACAGGTTGGAGAGGAGTAAATGGAACAACCTACACCTTAGCCTCGTCAGTGCTCACTGCGCACACAGCCCACTATTCTTATTAGCTCGGGCACTTAGCTCACTCATGGCTTTAGGGCAGCCAAATCCTTCTGCTTTTTAGGCCTCGGTGTTCCCATCTTCATGCCTCCAGCACAAGACAGAAGAGAAGAGAGTTAACAGTTCCTGGGCACCTATGCTGAGGCTAAGAGAGGTCTCTATTGTTACCCAAGATCCAACAGCCAGAAGTAGGGGCCACCACTCAAATCAGCTGGATCTGGTTCCAAATTCACTCACCAAACTACTTTTCCACAAGAGTTCCCTGGAAAAAGCCCTTGGAAAGCTTTCTTCATTAAAGCTACAACCTCTGAAACTCAAGTTTCAAGAGATATAGGATCCAGCCCCACCTCTAAGCAGTGATCTCACTCACAGCGGAAGCCCCACCGAGACACATGCAAACTAGCGCTGGGGCAGCGACGCCCTTTTCGCATTCTGATGGGACCGCCACCCTCAGATCCTCCCTACTAACTCGGTCCCCGGCTGCAAGATCAACACCGCCCCCGTCCCCGTCCCAAATGAGTCCCTGCCCAGGGTTGTGGCATCCACACCGAGAAGGGACGAACCAACGTACCCCAAAGCTCGCCGTCCTTGTCTGTCCTGGGGCGCCGAGGTGGCAGACACGTCTCTCCCGAGGCTCCGCGAAGGCTGCTTCCCTCCACAGGGGGAACTTCCAAGTTCCCCTCCACAGCGTGCGGTCTCTTCCCTGAGAGTCAGTAGGGACGACTTTGTTCCGTAGGATCCCAAGGCTATTAAGGGGCACGCGGTGATACCAGGGACGGAGCTCTGTGAATACCAAGATATTGGAGGCACCTCAGGACTCAAGGCAGAGGGAACCTGGAAACAGGGCAGGAGTCCCCAGGAAAAAGAGAAGCGTGGTGAAGAATGGGGTTTTGCGGGGGTGGGGGGAGGCCGGTTAGCTGGTTAGAGCGCGGTGCTCTTAACAAGGTCGTGGGTTCCATCCCCGCATGAGCCACTGTGAGCTGCGCCCTCCACAACTAGATTGAAACAACTACTCGTCTTGGAGCTGATGGGTCCTGGAAGCGCACACACACACACACACACACACACACACACACACACACACAGAATGGGATGTTGGGGGCGGGAGCCTGGCTGGGACTACAACAAGGACCAGATTCCTCCTGCCCCCGGGATCCCCACTGGTGCCAGCCCCACGCCCCGCGCCCTGCGCTACCTGTGCGGCCGCTGGCTGCTTGCGCACTGCTAGGCGCTGTCCGCCTGGAGCGGAGCGCACACAATGAAGCGCTTTCAGACGTGGCTGCGGTCCCGGAGCCGGCGGGCGGGAGCCAGGGCGGGAGGGGCGGGACGGGAGGAAGGAAGAAGCCGGTTGGCGCTCCCGCTACCCTCCACCACCACCCCACCGACAAGGACAAGGGGCCACACCTCGGAGGAGGGGCACAGGTGGGCCCTGGGGCTGCAGTAGGAGCACTGTTTGGACGGTGATGTCAAAGGGCACTGACAGAGTCACCTCTCATCAAGCTAATGGGCCAAAACAGTTGTCTGCTCCAATCCCGAGAAAGGAGGCTCCTGGGAGCACAAAAGGCCCTTGTGAAGGAAATCGAATCTTAATCTTGCTCCTCCTCGCTCTCGGCGGCATCCTCGCAGAGAAGTGACTGGGAATCCTGACCGGCTTTCCAAGCCCCCAGCCTCAGCCCTAAGCCAAGTCCAAGGCACGTTGATGCCAGGCGGACCCGTAGCCTCCCGGAGCAGCAGTAGCCGAGCTGCGAGGGGCGGAGACACCAGGTGCCCCTCCGGAGCTAGGCCCGTAGTGGGCTGGCCCCCCTCCTCTCTCCCTTCCCTGCTCTAGCCTTAACCCAGAGGCACAGGCTCCATAGCAGGTCTGGATAAATACAGGATACATTTCAGTATATAAAGCAGATTTCCTCCCCACAGATAGCAGCAGAGTCTAGGCATCTGAAAAACAGGGAATTCCGACCTCTTGTAATTCGTGGTGGGATCTAAAAGAAGTCTCTACTGCTGGAGTATAGATTAGTGCATTCTTTCCAGCATGCGGTTTGGCAAGATGAATTAAAAGGCTTCAGAACAGTCATAAGCTTTTTGAATCAGTAATTCCTTTCTAGGATCTATCTTAAGGAAATAAACCAGCAACGAGGATTTGTACACAAGGTTCACAGGGGCATTGTCTACGAGAGCAAAAAAGAGAAACAACACAAAAGATTAGAGAGCAGTGTGCCAGAACGCCACCAGTGGTAACTTCCGGGTAGTGGAGTTACAGACAACTTATTTTCTTTAGGTTTCTGTAATTACACATTTTCTCTGGGAAAGGAACTTCTTTTTAAAAGCATGAACATGAAGATAAAGAAAGAGGACAATGGAGAATTGCTTTATTAACCTTAGGTGATTGAACCTAAGCGTGACTTTAAGGGCCTCAACTGATTCAAACAAAAACTGGATAATCATTTGGCAAAAGGAGGGATACCTCCCAAATATGAATTGTCTCAAATCCTGACTTAACTAGTAGTGGTTACAGCTTGGTTGATAAAATCCTGTATATTTCTCACCTTTTCTCCTCTTGCAGCTACACTGTGTGATCCAGTTTCAGAAGCTACTAACATCTAATCTGTAAATAATTTGATATTCACCAGACACAGTTGTACTTTTCCAGCCTGTGGTTTCCACATGCCATGTGGATCCCGCCAAAAACTCACATTGACTTGGGGCTGGACCAGGGGACTTTTGCCAAAGAGCAAACAAAATCTCCAAGGTCTTTGGGCAGAGTCCTGGCAAAGCAAGGCTGCTGGTGAGTAACTTGGAGAAGTGTGTGCCACCTCTGCCCTCCCCATTCTTCCCCTTTCCAAATCCTTCCCCTCTAAAAAGCCACATGCAGCCTCCATTTTGAACATTTTAATTAGAAAGTTACAAAACATAATGGTTATTTATACAAATTTTGCATTGAAATAATTTAATAAAATGCAAAGTAACGCTTATACACATCTTTAGCTGTCTTTCCATGTCTCATTACCTTTTGTAATTTAGAAAATTCAGCAACCATTTTTGATTTAAATCTCAAAAAAAAAAAATTAGGCATGTAAACAGCCCTAAATTTTACAAGAAAAGGCAGAGGGGCCAGTGTTAGGATATTTATGGGATTGAATTCTTCAAAATAGCTGTTTGCAAAATTCTTATTTTGGTCAGCCTGAAAGAAAAGGTGCTTTGGAAATAAGAACTAATTCTCCAAGGTAAACTGAGGCACACACTGACGAGTGTGATTTTGAAGGGGCAAGAAGGGATCACAGTGGGCGTGTCCTTCTAGTGCCGAAGACATCTCCGGATCATAAAGCAGATCCATCTGCCCTTTGAGAAAACTGCATGTTTCCTCAAGACAGCAACAGAGAACCAGTCTTCTGTATGCGACAGAGACTTGTTCCAGCACTCTTCTCCTGCAGACGCTGAGTCATGCGGGTAATCGGGCTGAACTGCTTGTCATTCTAATGGCCAGGCTGGATTGGGCTGCCCGGGCTAGCATCCTCTTTCTCCCCTCACTGTTCCTTGTGTGTCTTCCCCAAAGCTGTCTGCTCTGATGGGTGCCCTGTTCCTTAGTCAAGGGAAATACAAGTAGCTTCCCACCAGCCCTCCAAATAAACTTTGTGGTTGTCGGGCAATGGGAACTAATACCAACAACAGGTTCTCTGTCACCCATGTCCTTTTCAGGAAGGGAGAGGGTTGTCAAAGAGGAGTAGCAAGTGTCCAGGCTGTGGGTTGGGGGCCAGAGAGAACCTGTTGTTACAATCCTTACTTCCCCCACTGCTGCTGAGGGGATCGTGAATGAAACAGCACTTCTGATTTCAGTCTGCAATTCCAGGGGCAGAGACAGAGAGCAAAGGCAGGGCAAAGAGCCAGCCACAGCAGGGCAGGATAAAGGGCTCTTCAGCTGAGCTGACGACAGACGATGTCTGTTAGACTGAGGGCAGGTGGATGGTTCCAGTGTCCTCAAGTTGCCCACCCTCACGTGCATACACATGTTCTTGAGCACCCGCACTCTCTCTCTCTCCCCATCTCTCCAGTTCTCCAGTTAAAGGCCTCTCAGTTCTGGAAATCAAAGTTCTGAATGGGAAATTTAGATGCCCAGGAGTGGAAACTGCTAGTGATTTGCATGTCTGTCACAAGAGAGCCCTGAAAAGAGTACAATGTAAGTTACAATAGGAGGAAGAAATGCATAGTGTTTCTCAGTTCAAGAAAGGAAAAGTCTTTGCTTGACCAGAGATGGGACTCTTTCCAACATGTCTTTCTAAACTCTTTCTAAACTGACTAGTTTTCTTCTGAAATTCAAATCTAAGGCCAAAAAAAAGGGCAAATTGTAGCCTGCAGAAACCCTCCACAAACTAGTCCCTGACAATTTTGGTAGGCACTTATAAGACATGGAATTTGTGTAGAGAAAAATTAGAAAGAACTGTTTTTTGTCTCTGATAGGAAAAGCACACATGCTGACACGTGTCCATGGGCTCTTTACAGAAATGTCGTAAGATGGCAGTTCTCAGAAGCCAACAGTGAGGTAGCCAGAGCCCTGCTTAGTTTTCAGAAATGGTCTTCTTATGATATGTGCTCCTTATACAGTTCTCCCTGGGGCACTGCTGTTACAGGGATTGTGGTGACCACCTGATTTTGAAACACAAATATTTTGATTCTTTCAAACACCCAGAGGAAGATAAGCAGGATACTGACATATTGGATCCAGGCAAACTTTATCATTTCCCAGAATCCTGGTAGATAAGTACACACAGTTAAGGAGTCTCAGGTGACATTTTCTAAGTGAATGTTAAACCAAAGTTCAGGTAAGATATGGCAAAAATGTTTTAAATACCCTTAAGGTAAAAGGGATAATAAAAGAGTATTAAGACAATAAATAAGGATGATTCTGACCTAGAAGAATTGCTAAGAAACAGGAACAGGAAATGAATTTTTTTCCCTGTATGAACAGCAGACAGAATCATATGTGTGGGGTTACAATGCTGTAATAATTTCCAATCTAAGCCTTTCCACCTCTGTTCCTTCTGGGGACAACTGAGAA
Source organism: Rhinolophus sinicus (assembly GCF_057876585.1). Classification (NCBI taxonomy): domain Eukaryota; kingdom Metazoa; phylum Chordata; class Mammalia; order Chiroptera; family Rhinolophidae; genus Rhinolophus; species Rhinolophus sinicus. The sequence goes on along the minus strand of NC_142508.1, from coordinate 59,860,080 downwards.
ATCCTTCTTTTCTTTTTCAAAACTGAGCTACTGTTGGCTCCTTAACAGAAAGGATATGAGATGACTTCCACGGGGTATCGGATGACAGCATTAATCACAAACGGAGCTTCGGCAGCCCTTCCCACCAGCCAGATGGGGTTGGCGTCAGTCAGGATGGTGGTTACTGCAATACAATCGGGAGTTAATCCATGAATGCTCTCTTTGGCAATACAATATTGAGGGCTATGAAAATACTCTTTTTACCTCTCGGGCAATGTCTGCATTTCAGAACTCAACTCAAATGATTAAAAATGAAAGCGAAATTGAATGCGCAAAATTGCTCACACATTGTTTGTTAAAATACTTGTCAAAACGTTAAAAAATGTGGAAGTGGTCTAGTGTTCTATAATTGCTGAGCGGCTAAGCAAAGGAATACTATGTTACCACTAAAATAATACCAATTAAAACTTTGTAGAAGCATGAGAAAATATTTATGTTACAAAGTAAGCAAAAATAAATTGGTACCCAAAGTATCTCGAAATTGTGATAGCAGCTATATTAAAAAACATCTGCATACAGAGAAAGACCAGAAGGAATGAAAAAGGCAAAGTTGATTTGTAGTTTTTTAGTTTAGGTTTCAATGTTTTTTAGTTTTAAAATTCCTTTATTTTTTGGTGTTTAGTGTATTATATAAAACCAGAAAAAAATACTGGAATTGTAGTCCCCCCACTTTTTAAATGTCTGTGTGCAGTATCTATGACATCTGGTTGTCATGTAATACTTTAGGTGCCTTTAGAGAAAACTTCAGAACACCAACCAGACAAAGATGCTGAGTCAAGCACATGGGATGGCCTGAGAGCCTTGCCTCTATAAGGGATGGACACCCTGCCTTCCTCTGTAAGGAATGGACATACTGCCTTCCAGCCAGAACCCTGCTATTCTCCTGATTTGATTGCTGATAAGGGGTGAGTCACTCACATTCCCTATTTCAATCTGAGAATGATGGGTAGTAACTTGTCTTTGGTTTCTTTTATAAATATGGTAAAGAGACCAAGTCAATTAAGCTTGTATTTAAAAAAAAAAAAGGAAACTCATCAAGCCAGTGGTGGGATAAATACGGCAATTAATTGGCACTAACCTGCTGCACCATAAGTGGGAGGGTGGGTAGGGTACGGGTCTTTAGATCAGGAGAAAAAGGACAGATCCTGGAGGCTGTTCGCCTCCCATCACTGACCATTCAGTGTTTTTGACATTTTCATCAAGAAAAATGTTCCAATTCTGTTTCTCCCTAAAGTCCCACTAACCTGGAAAGACCCTGAGAGGCATCTGAATGAAATCGGGGGACTCACCATTTCTTTCCTGATAGGCAGCAATGATGTGGGTGAGGTCGTAGTCCCGGGCAAAAGGACTGGTCCCGTTGATGACAGATACCTGGGATATGGAAGGAGGACATGGTGAGAGCACCTGAGTAGTTTCCTCTCTTGTTTTTCTATCCTCCTGCACACCCAGGCTGATCTCAGAGACCACACTCTTGTTCTTGGTGGCCTATACTAGTATCAAATCTTGTCTTCAAGGATGAATGAACTCTCCTGCAAAAATTTGTCATTTGCCCTCAGTTTTTCTGCTTGTGAGGAAGGAAACAAGGGGTCAATATCTACCTTTTAAAGGTTTTAACGTTCTTTATAAAATAGCTCTCTCTATTCCAAGGGGAGAAATAATTCCATTAATTTTAAAAAATAGACCATACTTTCAACTCCTTTGTCTTTTCCTTGCTCTTCTCTGGATGATCTCTAAATTTATCTCTTTTAAATGTAGAGCTGGAAATAGGATAAAATGCAAATATTAAGCACATAACCCCTTGAAGAAGGCAATTACTTCCTTTCTCTACTATCATATTCTTGTTGATATAAACCTTCAAATATAAGGTGCTATGGGTTTCTAGGCGAAGCCTGGACTCAGAATGCAGAGAACATAGGGGAGCCGTTAAAAAATGTAAAAAGGAAAGAAAGAAAAAAAAAAGGTTCCAGTCCAAGATGGTAAGAAAGAAGCTTCCTGAACTCACCTCCTTCCACTGAACTATAGCTACACATGGAGCAATTCCCTCTGAAAGAAATCCAGAAATTAGTTGAGTGACACCCTCACATTGGGCAAACGAGAAAATACCCACATCACCCACATTGAAATGGGCCTTGGGACACTCTCAACTACTGGGAGGCATTATGAACAAAAAAGGTAGCTTGGACAATGACAAAGGAGAGACAACCAAGAACTATGGCTGGCCTGATTGATAAGATTCATCTCCTACATGACACCATTCCACTCATCTCAATAGATGCAGAAAAAGCATTTGACAAAATTCAACATCCATTCATGATAAAAACTCTCAACAAAGTGGGTACAGAGGGAACATACCTCAACATAATAAAGGACATATATGACCAGCCCTCAGCTAACATCATACTCAATGGTGAAAAGCTGAAAGTTTTTCCTCTAAGATCAGGAACAAGACAATGAGGCCCACCTAGCCACTTTCATTCCACATAGTACAGGAAGTCCTAGCCAAAGCAATTAGGCAAGAAAAAAAATTTAAGTCATTCATGTTGAAAAGGAAGAAGTAAAATCATCTCTATTGACAGATGACACAATATTATATATAGAAAAGCCTAAAGATTCCACCAAAAACTGTTAGAACTAATAAATGAATCAGTAAAGTTGCAGGATACAAAATCAATATACAGAACTCACTTGTATTTTTATACACTAACAATGAAGTATCAGAAAGAGAAATTAAGAACACAATCTCATTACATTTATTTCATCAAGAATATAAAATAGGAACAAATTTAATCAATAGGGTGAAAGGTCTATACATTGGAAACTATAAGACATTGATAAAAGACATTGAAGAAGACACAAATTAATGGAAAGACGTTCTGTGCCCATGGGTTGAAAGAATTAGTGCTGTTAAAATGTTCATACTATCCAAAGCAATCTATAGATTCAGTGCAATCCCTATCAAAATTCCAATGGCATTTTTCACAGATATAGAAAAAACAATCCTAAAATTTGTATGGAACCACAAAAGACCCCAAATAGCCAAAGCAGTCTTGAGAAAGAACAAAGCTAAAGGCATCAAACTCCCTGACTTAAAACTATATTACAAAGCAATCAAAACAGGATGGTATTGGCATAAAACAGATGCATATCAATGGAACATAATAGAGAGCCTAGGAAAAAAAACCCAAATATATGGTCAGTTAATTTATGATAGGAGCCAGGAATATAATGGGGAAGAATAGTCTTTTCAATAAATGGTACTGGGAAAACTGGATATATCACCACATGCAAAAGAATTAAACCGGACTCCTATCTTATACCATGTATACAAACCAAATCAAAATGGATTAAAACTTAAATTTAAGATCTAAAACTATAAAACTCCTAGAAGAAAACATAGGGGTATATACTAATTTTTTTTTAATTTTTATGAATTCATTTGAACAAAACTGATGACATAAGCTGGGGAGCAAGATCTCAAATGCTCCCCAGGGGTGTGCTACTTGACATCAGTCTTGGCAATAATTTTTTGGATTTGACATCAAAAGTACAAGCAACAAAAGCAAAAACAATAAGTGAAACTATGTCAAACTAAAAAGCATCTGCAGAGCAAAGGAAACCATTAACAAAGTGAAAAGGCAACCTATAGAATGGTAGAAAATATTAGCAAATAATATATCTGATAAAGGGTTAATATCCAAAATATGTAAGAAACTCATACAACTCAACAGAGTAAACAAAAACCTATCTGATTAAAAACGGGCAGAGCAATTGCATAGACATTTGCATGTCTATTTGAATAAATAGAATGTCTAATAGACAGTTCCCTAAATGTCTATTCAATTGGCCGTACAGATGGCCAACAAGTTCATGAAAAGTGCTCAACATCACTAATCATCAGAGAAATGCAAACCAAAACCAAAATGAGATTATCACTTAATGACTATTATAAAAAAAGACAAGAGACAATAAGGGTTTGTGAGGATATAAAGAGAAGGGAACCCTTGTTCACTGTTGATGGGAATGTAAACTGGTACGGCTACCATAGAAAACAATGTGGAGGGTCCTCAAAACATTAAAACTAGAGCTGCCAAATGATCTAGCAATCCCACCTCTGGGTATATATCCCAAGGAAATGAAAACAGGATATTGAAGAGATTATATCCTGAAATAATGTCCCAAGTTCACTGCAGCATTATTTACAGTAACCAACATATGGAAACAACCTAAGTGTCTCTGAATGGATGAATGGGTAAAGAAGATGTGGCATATACATTGTGATTATTCAGACATGAAAAAAGAAGAAACCTGCCATTTGCAAAAACATAGGTGGAACTTGAGGGCATTATGCTAAGTGAAATAAACCAGACAGAGACAGACAAATACTGCATGGTATCACTTATATGTAGAATCTACATAAAAAGTCACACTCATAGATACAGAGCAGAGAAGTGGTTGCCAGGGGCTGGGGGATAGTCATGGGAGAAATAGGGAGAGGTTTGTAAAAGTACAAAGTTTCAGTTATAAGATGAATAAAGAGGATCTACTGTATAAAGGATCTACTGAATAAAGAGGATCTACCGATGACTGTAGTTAACACTGTATTGTCTAATTGAAATTTGCTAAGAGAGTAGAACTTAAATGTTCTCATACATACACAAAGAGATAAATATGTGACATGATGTATGTGTTCACTAATTGGGAAGAATCCTTTCATAATGCATATACATATATATCAAACCATCATGATGTATACTATAAATAGCTTACAATTTTATTTGCCAAGTATACCTCAATAAAGCTGAAAAACCCCCGAAGAACAGCAAAGACCTTTTCCAAGCAAAAAAGAAAAAAAAAAGTGCCATGTTAAGTTTCTATCTTATAGTTCTGCTCCTTTTTTTTTTTTTTTTAACTTACACTGATTATAGCTAGGGTGACCATAAACCCTAGTTTGTCTGGAACAGTTCTGGTTTATGTCTGTAATAACTGATAATGCCCCCTTTCCTTTTCAAAAGTATCTCAACTTATATGGGCCCCCTTGTGATAAAATAAAGGTTACTAATGGGTGCTTACATGCATGACGAGTTCTGGTCTCAGACAGACAATTCATGGCTCTGTTACTTTCAAGTTGTGGGATTTGGGGAAAATTAATTAATATCTATAAGTCCCAGTTTCCTCATGTGTAAACTGAGAGTTCATTTTTTTTCAATAAATCTGTCTGAACGCTTACAATGTGCCAGGCCCTGTTTTAGGCACTGGCGTGAAAGAATCGAGAAGATGTCAGTGCTTGTACTGCTGAAGGAGTCCGCAAATAAACAAACTGAAAATATCTCTCTAATACATCAGGTGGAAGTAAGAAAAGCAAATCTAGGTGAGGGGTGATGGAGAGAGGGGAAGGCTGTTTCAGAAAGAAATGTCAGGGAGCGACTGTGCTCAATGACATTTGAAAAAGGACCTGAATGGAGTGGCAGAATAAGCTATGTGGATAGTTGGCAGAGGGAAAGGCAAGTGCAAAAGCCCTGAGGCAAGGAGCTGCTTCTTGGGTTTGAAGCACAGCACAAAGACCACTATGGCTAGAAAGGAGCAAGGGGAGCAATGATAGGACAAGCCGCTGGAGAGCTGGGAAATGACAGAATTGACATCGCCTGAGGTTGCTGTGATGACTAAATGAGATGATAGATTTAAACACCTTAACTCAGCATTGGCATACTCATATGTTATGTGCTCAATCATCGGTTGTTAATATTGTTTTTGAAATGTTTTACATGAACCGAAAAAGATCACTTAGAATACGGTGTGTGTGTGTGTGTGTGTGTGTGTGTGTGTGTGTGTGTGTGTATCTGAAAGCAATAAACAATTTTGTTCTTAAAGACAGGTTTTTTTCTTTCTTTCCAGGTGTAAATAACAGGCGTACCTGTCTCCATATTTTGAAAGAATTCATAGCACGAATTCCTCAGAAATCCTCTTCTGTGCCACCCGCAGAGAAATGCTATTTCCAATTTCCATTTCTCCCTCTTCAAAGAACTGATCAACAGTAACATATAGAAACAAAGGAGACGGACAAGGAGAAGCATCCTTACATTGTACTGAACATCTAGGCCACTGTAGCTTAGGGGCTGCTTCTGCTGAAGCCTCAGATCTCCGTTCACATATAACTGGGACCCGGGAATAGCGAAGGAGGATTGGAGAAACGCCATGCTCTGCATCACGAATGTCGACATCCTCTGAAATCATCAGAGCGAGAGGCAATACCAATTTCAGTCAGATCTGAAGGGCTCTGGGTTCCCAGGGTCACCTATCTGTAGTTGAAGCCTAACAGTCCTTCACATACCTGGCTCAGCCATGCAGGAAGCGCTCCGTCCAGAACCCTCTGAGCTGTTAATAGCTCATGTAAATTAATATGGTCCGAATGCAAAACATTTGCCTAAGTTAAAATCCCAAACTCTATCTCAAAAAAGAGGCTTTTTCTACAGTGTGGGTTCTCCTAGAAACCAGAAAGAGGGGTCTGTTCTATTAAAAGACAAAAGGGAGAGGGCAGGCTTCCCTCAGGCATTGACTCACGTGCAGTTGGTAGGAGAAAGTCAAGATGAGCTGCACACCAAGAACATGCTCCGTGGACTGCAGGGGAAGCTCCAGTTTAAAATGTAACATGTCCATTTTCCCATCCTGGTTCCTGTCTTCTTCTCTAGCCTAGGAAACCCAAAGAGGGTCAGTGACCCTGGTCCTTAATAAGTTGGGAAGAATCCATATCACTATTGTACATACACAATGACCCGTTGTTCTGTCATACACAGCTTTCATCTCCCTCATCAAAAGAAAAGGAGAATGAATAGGTATAAGTGGATCGATGTTGGGGAAAGAGACACATCGGGTATGGCCCCTGAACTTCATACTTATGCTCTCAAATGTTCAAGGACCAAACTAAATGGGAACTTGAAGTGGCGATGACAACAATAAACATCTGGAGGGCATTTCTCTTTTTCAGTTGTCTTATTTGAACCTTTTCTGTTTGTTGCTGGTGTTTTCTTTCTTCTTTCATTTTTACAAACATGCCTGAGTGTGTATAGAAAATTTAAATAGCACATCAGACTTGTCTTCCACTTGTCGTCTAGGAGTCAACTTTTGTAAAATACAAAAGAAACTAATACTAATCTTTCTGCATCCCCTAGACTCAGCAGGAAAACACCAAGCTCTATTTATACATCTTTCAACCACAAGTGTCTTTGCTTCAGATTCTCAATGTTGGACCTCAGCTTATCACTGTCAGGACTTAAAGCCTAGTGCATCTTTTAGTACCAATCAATACAATGAAAAAGGAAGCTAAGCAAAACCAGTAAGCCATTAGAATTACACAGATACCTTATAAATTATGGACATGAAAGTAGATAAAAACAGATTTGAGGAGGGAAAAAGACAAAGGACAGCTCCTAAGAGGACCTTCATACCCAGTCTTGCCTCACGGTGATCCTAAAATGACCAGCAGGAAAAGGTGGTTAGTGAAATGTGATCACTGCTGACACGACTCCCTGGCACAACACTGGACCTTCCTGCTACAATGGATCCTGTCCCGGTGTAGGTTCCCAGAAGGATTCCACTATGGTGTATCAATGTTCCCATCTGAATTCTCCATCTACTGATTCATTTCTTTCCACTAATACTGTTATGTGAGGAAGAGATTCTTTGTTCTTTTTCAGGCTAATAAGGTCATTTTAGATAGCGATATCTCAGTTTTCAAAAACTTTCAATCGTTTCTTTCTTTCTAGACAATGATGTCCTTATCGTAGGCTTTGTGATAGAGAAACCTACCCTCTCTCTTCTGTTGGACACTATTTTTTCTGTCCTATTTCATCAGCTTCGCAGGTGCAGGGCAGGGATATCTGTTACCAGGGCTGACAATCAAATTACTGAGGCAATTACTTATTAGGGATTAGGATTAGGATGGAAAAGAGGCTGCCTTGTGTTCCTGTGAGTTTTCTTTAGTTGGTATCTGGGAAGACTTGGAAGACAAAGTTGGGAACACTCTTTGGAGTGGATCCCTGCCTTCTGGATCTTTAGGGTTGAACAGGGAGACAAAGATCAAATGTTTCAAAGTGCAAGAGAGGATAGTGGCGAGGAGGGAATTGCCAGACGAATCTGGACTCCAACACATTGTGGGCGGGAGAGCAACACAATTTATTTGATTTTTAAAATAAGTCTAAGGTAAGCCCAGCAAATATTATCCCCCTTGTATAGATGAGAAAAATCAAGGCTCAGGGAAGTGAAGGGATTTATTGGATACAGCTAGTGAACGTAAAGACAGGATATGAAACCATGTCTTTGACTTTAAGTCTGATTATCTTTCCAAGATTAAAATGTCCAGACAAAACAACAGCAACCACCAACCAAAAAACAACTCAAGAAGATGTTGGGTAGGACAAATCTTTTTGCAAAAAGCCAGCATCAAAAGTATAAGTCTGTATACTTGTTTATGTCCACACTTTTACTCCAAGTTCAGAGAACCGAGATCTGGCATAGCACCATAATTAGTGTCTGCTTGTTAAATTCACTCATTAATCTTTCAAGTAATTTTTGAGGGCTTACCATGTGTCAGGCACTATTTCAGGTACTGGGAATAAAATGGCAAACAAAATAGACAAAGTCCCCACCCTAGTGGAGTTTATATTCCCAGCTAGGCAGAAAATAAACAAATCAACAAATAAATTAACATACCAATATTACATAATGATAAGTTCCACACAAAAAAATAATGAAGCACGCTAAAATTAGAGGATGACCAGGGTAGAATTTTTTTACAGAAAATTCAGGAAGACCTGACTGTTGGAAACCTGGATGAAGTGAAGTGAGGAGGCACGGAGATATCTGGGGGAAGAGTGATCCAGGCTAACAAAGTGAAGATTAACTGAGTAAAAGCGGGTTAATGTTTAAGAGTGTTCCGAGGCCAGCACAGCTTGGCAGAGGAGGGAGATGGAGAGTAGTGGATGAAGGGGAACAAGAGAGAGCCATGGGGATAAGTGATGATGCAAACGGTGTATCTCCCACAATGACCAACCACTAAGTTAGACTGTCACTCCTCTAGGCTGGCAAGGTGGGCCACATTTCTATGCTACCACTTGCACCACTGATGAAATCAATGATTCAATTTCAGTTAGTTCAAATCAAGCTTAACAGATGTGCAACAGCCATAAAGGCAGACATTCAAAGAGCTAATACCCCTTTAACACAAGATCAAGATTAGCATCTAAAATCAAATTGGTGTGTCTGGCTAAGATAATTCATAAATCACACCATCACCTTGTTTCTATAAGGTATATGTGCAATTTGGGGCAATTTTTATATCCACTGGTTGTCCCATCTGATCCTTGTGCATATCCCAGGAGAGAGGTTATTATTAATAACAGTAATAATTAGAGGTACTATCATGCTCTTTACATAGATAGATTGAGGCTGAGAGAGGGTATGGAACCCAATGACAGAACTGGGGCTAGGACTTACGTTTGCTGACTCCATCTATAATAGCCCACAAAACCCCTAATTTCAAAGATTTCTGGTGGTTAAAGGAGGATAATCCTTTACAGGTATATGTGAAATCAACACTAATATACTAAACAGGATAAATACAGGCCTTGTTGGATTTAATCCATGTGCATCAGTCCACCTGTATCAATCAGGGTCCAATCAGGAAAACAGAAACTACACAGTTATTTGAACAGAGGGAATTTAGTATAGGGGATAATTAGTAACATAGGTATTAGAGGGCTAAAAAGGCAAAAAGGGAATGCTGTGATAGCACAGAGAAAGTAACTGCAGGAAGCAGTTCATGTCCTTAGGGCTGGAGAAGAATGGGAAGAGCCTGGCATTTCCTGGAGGAGCTGGGACTCAGACCTCAAGAAGGGAGTGCTGCTCAGCTGGTGCTGGGACCTCCAGAGCCTGGAGGAGGAACCCACTAGAGGAAATTAATGAGGCCAGAGGAAAGCCTTACTCCTTCCTGTTTGCATCACCCCAACAATGGTTCTTCACCCTGGCAGCGGCAACTGGTTGCAGTTTCCAGTTTTTTTCCTACTCCCAGAACAAGGCTCATCGCGCCTCCTACTGGCAGAACCTAACAGGAAGCCAGTGGGTAAAGAAGGATGGTTTTCAGCATCTGTGTCAGCATCACAAGCAGAGGAAAGGAGGGGTGCGTTTGGAGCTGAGACAAGACCTAAAAACAACACACCATCTGACTGGAAGAATTGCTATAAATTTAAGAGTGCCATTGTTTCCAAATGCTCTGACTGGCAATATTTTCCCTATCAAGGAATCTACAGTATCTCATGGTTTGTTTTCTTATCTTTCTTTCTTTAGAGTCATATTCTTTTATTAAAGGATAATTTCCTAGTTTAGACCAGTGTCCACCTTATCATATATTTGTCATTATTGAGTGTTCCACTTTTTTTTAAATGCTGAAAATACTCTTTGGCATCAGTCTTTGGGTCTCCTGCAAAGTAGGGACCACTAACTACTTCAGGCTCCTAGACTCATAAAATCCTTGCTACCTGTATTGCAGCGAATCTAAGATACCATCAATTATAAAATACACCATTATTTTATGTACCAGTAAAAAAGGAAAAATAATTCCAATTAAACTATGACACAATGTTTCTAGTCACTTAGAGTATTTATTTTATACTTATTGGAAGAGCTTTTAGATTTAGGCATATTTATATCAGATATGATACTTACGCACATAGAAGAATATAAGCAAAATAAACTGATACAGGGATTCCTAAAACTTCTTTACCTCGTGATTCTTTTGAATCACTTTTTGATTCAATGATATTCATACTTTTCTATGCAATTTTGTCCTTAATGCCACCAAGTACATTGGTGATAAAGCATTTCAAAAAACAAGTCATAAAGGAAACTAAAATCCATTGGCCTGGGCTCTTGAGCAGGCTTTAAAATTAGGCAGAGCTAGCCTATTTTTAAATGCCTCTTGAACCTTCCTTTACCCACTGTCCATTTGGCTGTTTAGGGGTTAAAATAATATTTTAGTATCTTACTATTTTATTTGTCAATTATACCTCAATAAAGCTGAAAACAACAACAACAACAACAACAACGTTTTACTATTGTCTCTGGGATTTTCTTTCAAGTTGCTGATGTCCCTTCTACAACTTTGAGTGCTGGCATTTTTGATGTTTACACATATGTAGGCAATGAAGTCTAAGCCAAGCCTGTCTCCTGGCCAACAGCTACTGGAAGACACCACAGACACACTCTGGTTTCAGAGATGTGAAAAAACAGACACATAGATTCTCAGACACATAAGCTCATAGACTCTCCACTATCTTCCTGCATCCTCCTACAGCCTTCAGCCCCATATTCTCTGGGTTCACAGATGCCTCCAAGAGCCACGTCAGGCTCATTGAGGGAAAAGGTCTAGCTGTGCTTTTTTTTCTTCTCTCATTAGAAATGACAAAAAACTTGACTTTTAAAGCATTAAAAACATAGAGACTTTAGAGACGCTGTCCAAGATAAGCTGACCAAAGCAGAAGCAAGCCCATTTCTGACTTCTGAGGCATTTTACCAAGTAGCAACCGAAAAGCCACTTCCAGCATTTGGTCAAACTTTGATCTAAAACCATTGCTTCCTTCACTTCCTGGGCAGTTTCTCAGATGGGTGGTAATCAGTCTAGCTTCATATTTAGAGTTAGAAAAATAAAATACTTTGTTGCAATAAGGGTTAAGAGTATAACATATGGAATAAGAAATCCTTGAGCTCAGCGAAGAAGGAAGCAAATCAGTTACTTGAGAACAAGGTCATAAATTACTTATAGACATAGGCCTAGAGTGGAGGAGAAAAAAAAAAAAAAACTAAGAAAAAGAAGCTTTGGTTTTGTATTTTAGTGTAAAACTGCCCAGTATTAAAGAGTATTAATAGTTCTGGACACCATAAAAATAAGAGGTAGTCTTGGCTTTGCAGATTTAAAATCTGCACACACATACCAGAAGCAGGGGGAACATGGGGGCAGTGCTCTCAAGGCAGTAGTTTCTGGTTACAGGGATAAGAGGCTAACTAGCAGTCCAAGTGGGGAGTCAACCAGTTGTGGTGGATGAACAAGTGAAAAGGACAAATGAGTGAAACCTAATGTTATATCCTTGTTTTCATGATTATTTTAAGTTTTCCTGATGATTTCTTAGACTCAAGTAACCAGAAGAGTATGATAGAGAGGAATATACCAATGTAAAGAAAAAAATTGCTACTCAAAATTTAAAAGACAGGGAATGCTAACCTAAAGTAAAACTAACAAGTTAATTTTTTTTTTGTTTGGAATAAAAAACCTTTTGTTTACACTTTTGGAAAGGCAACATATACACATGGAATGTAAGCATACCTGGGCACTGGCCTCTCATCCAGGCACCCTTCTTCAGATGCTTTATAATCTCAAATATGAATAAAAAATGGGCAACAGGTCATGATTAGTGAAGAGCTATTGAAAGAAATTTGTCTCCTACTCCAGTTCTGTTTTAAAAATCAATTTAAAAGTACTGATCATTTAAAGAATGAAAGAGTTCAATAATGTTTGTTACAAAACCCAGCAGACTTCCATCCCCATGGCAAATATTTTCACCTCATTTCAGGCATTCTCTGTTGATTTCCCAACAGAGATGAATATTTAATTTTCTTCCCCTCACATCTCTCAACTCTAACTCTCTCTCTCTCTCTCTCTCTCTCTCTCCCCCCATCCTCCAGGAGAGTTAAAGTCTCATTTGACTATGTAACTCATATTCACAACACTTTTCCTTTCCTTTCCTTACTTTTACTTCTCTGGAGTTAATAATTATTTTATTTGCTTGCTGAGTTTTCTATGTACTTACACAATTTCAACAAACAGCTTCTATTGCACTTCTCACAGATTGATTTTTAAAGGTGTGAGATTTATTCAAAATCTTATTCACTGCAACATTCTAATACTGAAAAAATAAATCAATACCCACCAATGAGAACTGGTTAAATCCATTACAGTTTTTCCATATTATGAAATACCTTGCAGATCTTAAAAAGAATGAGGCTGATTAACAAGTATTGATACATGTACCAAACTGAGCCTTTAATTTTATGTCATTATATGTATCTGTCACTCTAATATTTTACAATGAGCATACATTTTTATAATCAGAAAAATATAAGAAAATTTAAATCAGAAAAAAGTAATCTGATTCATATTTTGTTTGTAGTTATTCATATAACCAATAAGAGTATTTTTTTTTTCATTTTATTTAGATGCTAGAAAAAAAGTCTGAATTTTTTTTGCAGCTACACAAGTTTGGCTTGTAGACCAATCATCTCAGAGATGTCTCAAGAGATTCAGCTTTGGAAGAAGGAAAACCAGAATTTGCATACTTCTAAAGGAAAATGTTTTCCAAAAAATGAACAGAAAGAAGTGCTTGTAAAGGAAGCACTCCCTTATCCTGAACCAAACACTAAATTCCAGACAGTAAAATGCTTTAGTTTCATCCTGGACAGCTGCAGGATGGAGCAGCATCTAAGGAGACAAGCCCAGGGATTGGGAAGTCGCTCCACCAATCAGCGCCTGGGCTTCCAGTCTGTATAAAAATGCCTGCCCTTTCCGTTCCTACCGGTGTTTCGATGCACAATTACCGCGTGTACACAGTGGGGTTGTAACAAGAACACCGCCCGTCCTTCATGACTCATAAAGGTACTTTCGCGACCACTTTTCTATCAGACCAGACCCACGGAAATAACGGGGGTCAGAAACTGGCTGTCGCAGGCTTCTGGACTGTGTCAGGAAGCAGACGCTGACAACAGTGGCTGGTTTTCTTGGGGTGTGGGCAGCTGGGAGAAGTCGAATGAAACATGAATTGCTTCCCACGAAATCAAACATATGTCAGGCTACTGAGCCTGTGTACACAACTTACCGTGGGTTCCCGAACCCCAAAGCTGGGGGCCGGGCCTCTAGCCTCCTCCCCCACCCAGCCTGACCCCCCCAATCCGCCCCAGTCCGGGTGCACAGCTAGGTCCGGGCAGGAACCACGCACCGAAACGAGCGGGACACGCAGGTGATCCCCCTGCAGCCGGTTGAAGGCGGGGAACGTGCTCCAGGCGAGGAACCCGCCGCGCTCCGGTCCCAGCAGGACCACGAGCAGCACCTGGTGCTGGAAGCGCACGGTCGGCTGCTCCTCGTAGTTGCTCCGCTTCAGCCAAAACCCTGAGGTAAAGAGGGCGGGAGGACGGTGGGGAGGAGGTCAGGAAGGCCGGCGCGGGCGCAGCGGGGCCGCCGGGAGCTGTGTCGCGCATCGGTCGGGGGCAGGCTCACCGTGGCTCCGGTAGGCCACTAGCAGCGGCGGGATGTACGTAAGCGCGGTGGCCAGCAGCAGGAACAGCGCGGCCTTGGAGCAGAGCCCCGCGCGGTAGCCGCGCTCGGCTGGGTGAGAGAAGAGCTCGTAGAGCGCCATGAGCGCCGCGCGGAGTTTGGCCGCACGCTTCGGACGGACCCTCTGCAGTGGCGGAGGGACTACCAAGTTTGGCTTCTCCTGGTTGCCATAGCCTTGGTCTCTACGGCAACCGACGGCGCAAGAAAAGGAACCAATAGCAAGGGCCTTGGTAGGGGTGGGGCTAATGGGGGGCGGGGCCCTCTGGGTTGGTCGGCTTCGCTTTGTGCGTTACTCGCGTTTTCCCAAAGGCTGAGTTGAAGTCGAGTGTTTCTGTGCACGAAAATCGTAGCTGTCGCCCGTGTTAACATTTGTGTAAAATATAAGATTTTCATAGAAGTGGACTCAAAGTAAATACCTGCTATGTGTCATTCATTAACTATGAACCAATGTGGTTCATTCGTAAGTCCAACCAGTCCCAGCACACCTACACGGGAGGAAAACCCATAACATAAATGTGCCGGTGGTCTTGCACTTGATCCTGGGCTAAGGTCAAACCCAGGTCCCTTTGTTTCCAAATTTCCTGTTGCTTTCGCTATACTCCATAGCAGGACAGACACAGAAACAGGACACAAATCTCCCGGTTCTTCGTGGGATAAAGGATAATTACTATACAGCTCTGCTATACTTTGTTACCCTGTATTGTGTACAAGCTCTGCAATCGGTTTTAGGGGAAGCTATGGTCTTCCCCAAAGATAACATTGGCTTATCACTTAATTGTGCCCTCCTGCCCTCACTCCAAACCGGTATTTCGAACATGGCAGAAGAATTTCCTTTTCTTTTTCTTTCTTTCTTTTCTTTTTTTTTTTTTTTTATGGTTTACATCAAAGTTGTTGTTTACATAAAAGACATAGTGTGAGGTTTGTGTTCAGAATTTGTGCTCAGAATGGAGTCAAGTAGTCGATGCCCTTATTTTGAAGGCAACCTAGAAATGGCTTTTAGATGAAGAGAACAGCCAAGATCCTAACAACATAGAGAGAGGTCAAGACCTGCCCATTTGGGAAAACTATCCAGGGTCCTTACCGCAGTCCAAGATGAAAATGTCATCAGCCACAAAATGCTTTTTTTTTTTAAAAAAAACACCACAAACCTTTTATTTATTTAAGTGTGTTTTTCCGGGACCCATCAGCTCCAAGTCAAGTAGTCATTTCAATCTAGCTGTGGAAGGCGCAGCTTACAGTGGCCCATGTGGGGATTGAACCAGCAATCTTGTTGTTAGGAGCACTGTGCTCTAACCAACTGAGCTAACCGGCTGCCCCAAAAAATGCTTTTGATATATCCGGTCCAGTACTATTCATTTTTGCTTTAAAGATTGTCTGGGGTGGCAACACAACTGTTAAATATAGCAGTTGTATTTTTTAAATCTTATTATTCTGATGTTATATTGTATCTATGCTTTAAGTGGATGACTTTCATTTATTTCAATAACCATTAAAATTATATTCTAGAATAGATGGTTCTAGTGTCACCTCCTGAAGGTGGCTCTGCTCTGAGGAAGGAGATGTTTGTCTCCAAAGCTCCTCTTCCAGCAGAAGGAAACACGTACTGTAGCTAATGTCAACTTAATTACTGCTGAAATAGAAGGCGGTGACTGCTAAAAATTTAGGTGTATGAACATCCTGGGATGCCATGAGCTTTGCAAAACTATTTACTAATTTAATCTTTGATTCCATGATGTGAGGAAGCTAGTCTTTGAGGTTTTATTTAAATTCTTTAAGAGAGAACATCAGATTTTTTAAAAATGCTAAAGATTTGTGTATATTGTGTGATTTTTATGCATTCATGACTGAGAACTGACTTCTCAGTTTCCATGTCCATAATTTTCTGATGTTTCATACAATTTACCTTCAGGGACAGAGAGTCGTTCTCTTAAAACTACACATTTTAATAATATTCTACTCCTTTCTAGGAGCTCCCATTCAGGGTCTTTTTAATCAGTTTAGAACTCCTGAATGTTTGCTTCAAATGTTTCCAACACTTCTTTCACTTTGGTATTAATCTATATTGCTGAACCTTTGGCTTCCGAGTTCCCTCATCTAACTTCAGCTTTTGTTTCTATTCATTCATGAAAGTTTATCCTTTGAAAAATGTACCCTTCTCTCCAAAATATAAGATTGACATTCTCTGTGAAGTCTTTCTTGATAAGCCTCGCTTGGCTTTGTGTTGGCCCTATTGCCCTAGCCATCCCTCAGTATCCGTGTTCACACACCTCTCCAACATTTGAAATTTATTCTTTGTATGTTATAGGTCTGTTCATGTGTCATTGCATACGTGCATTATCCTTTTTCTCCTGCTGACTCACCTCTTCAACTAACGATCCCCACAAGGAAGGCATCCAGTGTCCTTAGAACATTCAATAAACTAAACATAATGACTCAATGAAGAAGGTGATGTATATCATTAAGGCATATCAGAGAAGCCAAGTAGAATGGTGAACTGGAAAAAGACATCAAGAAAGTGGGTAAAGCTAGAAGACAGAAGGACACTGCACATCACTGAGATCATCGGGTGTCATGCCTGTGGTTGGTGGGGGGTGGATCTTTCCCCTGAGAAGTGTACTAAGGCTTCCATGTGAATGGTGGTTTGCAAATGCTTTGGACTAGGACACAGTGACCAACTCTGAAAGCAGGAGTTTCAGTTCAATTTCTAACTCCTCCATTGATTCACTATCAGATAGTGAACAACCATCTTTATTCCTCAGTGTTTAATTCTATTTGCAAAAAAGGTATTTTCATTTTTTCACTCTCTAGCTGATCTCATCCAGTTGAATAGTTTTAAATAATTCTCTCCTGAATTTGAGACCCACAGATCCATTTACTTACTCAACATCTTCACTTGGATGTGTCTCTCAAACATCTCATACTTAATACATCCAAAACTAAACTCTTGATTCTCAACCCACCTGCCAAGCTGGATCCACTCTATTTCAGTAAACGGCAATTCCAGCCTTACAAAAACCTTGACTTGTCCCTCACTCCTCATATCCAATCTATCAGCAAATTTTATCAGCTTTACCTTCAAAATATACCTAGAATACAACTGCTTCCCACCACCTCCATAGACACCACCTTGATCTAAGCCAACATCATCTTTCACCTGGATCATCATGATATCCTGTTAACTGTTCCCCTTGCTTCCATCCTCAACCCCCCATAATCTACAGTCTAGTAACTAGCCTGATCACTTAAAAAGGAAAGTTTATCATATCAAAGCCTGTGCTTCACATGGAATTCAAAGCTCAATACAGTTTTGTTCTACATCTCTTTGATCTCATCTCCTCACACTCCCCCTTGTTTATTCAGCTCCAGCCACAAGGGGTTCCCTTCCGGTGCCTAGAATATGCCAACTACTTTATCGAATTAGCATTCTATCCCACCATCACTTTCTAGTCACCAACCCTGTTTTACTTTTCTAAACAGCACCTATCATTTCCTGATATATTTATTTTTGGTCTTGTTCCGCTAGAATACAAACTCCATGAGAGCA
Source organism: Rhinolophus sinicus (assembly GCF_057876585.1). NCBI lineage: Eukaryota > Metazoa > Chordata > Mammalia > Chiroptera > Rhinolophidae > Rhinolophus > Rhinolophus sinicus. The sequence continues at coordinate 59,842,126 of NC_142508.1, read as the reverse complement.
GAGGTGTGGTCTGTTCTGTCCACTGCTTTCCCCCAACACCCAGAAAGAACAGTCAGTGTTCCTATGTATACAACAGCAATTTCTAGGTATGAAATTCAAAGGATTTTTCACTTCATTAAAAACCTGCAAGCAAACAAAAAAACTATCTTGGTTGCTCAGACACACAATCTTAAAATAGCAAAAATACTTTTAGAATGAAGCTCGATTCCACAGCATCTTGTCAGGAATTTCAACTGTAGGAAATGATGAATGGCAATGTTCAAACATTCAGGCCTGTCAGATGCATCAGCATCACAGGCACGTGTAAAGGATCATGTGCCCAATTAAGCGAATATTCTTCTTACTTATTCACCAGCTCATAAACAGGCGATGACCCACAGCAGACTGCCCTGATGATTCTGCTAGGAAGAAAGGAATGACATCACTGGGGAACCTGAAGGCTCAGGCAGTGACACACGCACACTCACACAGCCTAGGCGGTGATTGCTGAACCCCAAGATGACTGCCGAAGAAGCTCATCTCATGACCAGCTATCAGGGGAATTCTCCGAGTTTGACAGTCACTTCGGACTCCTCTGCCAATTAAGGTTAAGGAGTCTCTTTATGATCATGGCGATGTTACAGTCCTCAAATGCCTTTGTGATACCTTTTCTTAAACGTTTATTTAAACATTTTTTCTTGAATAAAGGAAGGAAATTGGATTTGTTTAAATTCAATTTCTAGGTCCAAGGCAACCTGCTACGGCTGTCCTTAATATTGTCATCAGTAGCCCTCCCCATACAGTATCCTCAAATTAGTCACACTCCCGGTATGTAGCTCCCAACCTGTTACCACTCCAAACAGTACTCCCCAAACTGTGAATGCCTTAAACAGACCCACCCACCCCATTCCCCATCACAAGACCTCTCTTCTGTCATTCATACCTCCCAAATCCTCCCCGCCACCAACGCCCCAGTCAGGCTTCCCTCATGAACAGCCCTCTGTAAGGATCCTATTCTATCAGCCAGACCCTCAAACTCCCCTTTCCGTAGCCAACGTCCAACGAGATCCTACTTGTATTATGAGTTCCCAAACAACCCTCCCCAGTCACCAATAGCCCTCACAAATGCCCCTGTCGTCAACGTCATCAACTCCACTCACCCTGGGTTGCCCCTCGCGAGCCGCGCCGGAAGCCCCGCCCCTAGCCGGTTGCTAGGCTCCGGTAGCCGGAAGTCCCGCCTGCCGTGTATTCACCGCCGTCGCCGTCGCTGTCGTTGTTGTTGTGGTTGGTGCTCTGCGCTCCGCGGCTCCGAGAGCCGGCTGCGTCCTTTCCCCGCCGCCGCCATGAAGTGGATGTTTAAAGAGGACCATTCGCTGGGTAAGCGCTCGGCCACTGGCCGGGCCGTGGGGGCCGGCGCGGAGGGTGGGCCCTTCCCCCACTCGGGCCGCCCTGGGCTGGGCCGGGCGGGGCGGATGTAGAGCTTTGGGTTCAGGTCGCCGAGGCCCGGGTTCCCCGGGCAGCTGCCCACAGATCCCGTGCCGCCTTCCGCAGGCCCTGCCGGGAGCCAGGGGATCGAAGACTGAGGCCGCTGGGACGCCCGAACGAGGGCCCGGGGCGTGCGTAGGTCGCGGGGGGAGGAAGGCTGCGTGCCCCGGAACCGGCCTGCGGGCAGGCATGACCGTCAGCCGATGTGTTTCTCCCACAGAACACAGATGCGTGGAATCCGCGAAGATCCGAGCGAAATATCCCGACCGGGTTCCGGTGAGTGGACTCCCCGCCCCTTCACCTCACTGTCACCCCTGTCGTCTGGGACCCATGACAGGGCACCAGGCCATTCAACAGTTGACAAGTTGAGGTTCCAGCCCCGGTTATAGTAGCAGATGAGCCAGACTGGGTTAGGGGCCGTACGGATGCGGGCGTGAAGGGGCTGGAGCTGGTGCTGTTCAGGGTGCCTCAGTGCTGAATCTCCCGATCTAGGCCAGCGAGCTGTCTGCAGCCTCTGGGCTCCCTCGCTAATTATGTAAGGAACGATGTTCTAGGACAGGGCAACAGGTCACTGCCACTTTGGGGAACGATGGTGGAGCGAGACTGTCACTTTGGTCTTGGACGTGGTACTTTAGTCTCAGGACATTCTCATCTTTAACTTTGAGCCACCATTTTTATCTGACTTCCAGCACCCTTTCCTTACCCCTGACCCTGTCATCTTTTCCTGACCAAAAAAATCTGAGAAGCTGCTGAAAACCCCTTGTCCTGTAGTTTTCCCTTAATCAATACTAAATATGATCCTATATTTCTTTCATGGTAGGGGTGATGGTTTCTGTAATCCTTATTGATTTTTAAAGAACATCCAGGCCTGTTATTGTAGCTCATTGCTTGTGAACAATTTCTTTGGAGAGGTGTGAGGGGGACAAATTGAAAACCTGCTTCAGAGAGAATCAACAGGCCAAATGAAGAGCTTGGTTCTTGGCTGGCTGGAATTGCCAGTCATTTCCATTAGTCCATCCACTCTCATTTCCTGTGTTCCTTGGGATCTTAATTCCGCTGTAGTGTGAAGGTAGATCCTTTCTGGGATCCTGGAGTAAAAGGCTGCTGATGGAACCCTCACTAGATATTCTCAGGTCTGCCCAGACAAAATGTTGAAAGCTTTGTAGTAAGGGCTGTGTTTCTCTTATGCATGCTGAGATCAGGGATGAGAAATATAGTAACTGACCACAGAAAAACACTTACTGTTTCCCTATAACATATTTATATCAGTTGTTAACCTCCAGAGTCTGTGGTCTATTAATTCAGGGGCATGTTTTTTCATGTTACGCAGTTTCCCACCCACCTCCTTGCCCACACACTGTTCATCAGCTCCCTGACAATCCAAGGCCGAAGTCTTACATTAGAAATCCAGTCCTGATCTCTCTTTGCTTTGCCAGGTGATTGTGGAAAAGGTCTCAGGCTCTCAGATTGTTGACATTGACAAACGGAAGTATCTGGTTCCATCTGACATCACTGTGGCTCAGTTCATGTGGATCATCAGGAAAAGGATCCAGCTTCCTTCTGAAAAGGCGATCTTCCTGTTTGTGGACAAGACAGTCCCACAGTCCAGGTGAGAGATGTGTACTAGTATTGGTCATCTGCTTGGCTGTTTATAGAACTCAAAACTTTGGCGGTCTGAAAATTCTTAGAAGCCCTGACTGGAAATCAGGATTTTTGTGCTTCCTGACATTAGGAGCTCAGGGAAAATAAAGGCTTCAATACATGGGAGTGTGCTTTGGGTTAAGACTAGAACAAGGCCTGGATTATTTAAAAAAAATACAGTTGAGGACTTAGTTAAGCTTAAGCCATCAGTAGAACTGAAACCTGGAAGGGTTTTCTCCAAGTGATCCAGGGACTAAGTCTTGTCATTCTCCACTAGGAGCTTGTGGACCTTGCTGAGGCTCAGCTTCAGTTAATCACCCCGCTTGCTTGCCCTCTAAACTCAGTCAACTCAGTGCCACTGTGAGAATCTGTAGCTGCCTGGTCTTCAGTACACTACAATGGCTGCTGTCCAGCAAAAGGCTCTGAGGTCTCTCTGCAGACTTAAACCTCCCGTGGTATCATCTGTGCTGTCAGGTTAACCGCCCCCATGCTCTAGCTATTGTGCTTCCTGGAAGCAGTCTTTGGGATAACTTGGGGCTGAATCTAGGCAGTGCATTATAATTCCCTTCTTCCGTGTAGTTGACAGCTCAGATTTAGTCCCCTGTGGAAAGAGGAAAATGGACAGGCTCAGTCTAAATCCCTGGTCAGTCCTTTCCTGTTAACTGATTGAATACTAGGCCCTGAGCCAGATGCTGGCCCCCTCTTTCCTGAGTGTGAGTTTCTGGCTGCATCTCATCTTTGTGACCCAAACTAAGTTTCATTTGCTACTTCCTAAAAGTAGTCCTTCTAAAAATTAAGGCTTTCGGAAGCCCTGGGAAATAACCCAATGTGGCCAAAATATGTTCCTTTTGAAAATCCTTGAAAGCTCCAGAAGAGGCCTAAGCCAAATTCTAGTCCTTTTCCTATGAAAGGTAGAAAGCTCTTTTTCAGTCTGAAAGACCAAAAGGCAGAAAGGCTATTTTTTTGGTGTGATTTGCTTTTTCCCAATCTCTATCACTTCTACTCTACTCCCTGGTGTTTGGCAGAGAAGCAGGATAGGGGAGAAATGGAAGATTCTTCCCTAAGGTCTGTTGACATAAGAAATGTCCAAACGTAGAGAATTTTTATATGTTTGTTTGAGCCTAAACTGATGACACAGTGACTGGGAAGCAAGATCTCAAATGCTCCGGAGAGTGACAGTTTTACAGTGTCTTCTATGCATTTGGAATTAAGGCTGGAACATAAGGAAGATGACATGAAGATGGGAGCAAGCAAGGTGGAGATTGGATTACAGGATAGTTAAGTCTCTGTGCTCTCTTGAGGGTGGTTACCTTACTTCAAAGGTATGTTAATTTAGATGCACAGAAGCAATGGATGGGACTTGCTTAAGGCAAAGATAAACCTTTTATTTAAAATGTTAGTTGCCTGGAGCATGATTATCCACCACACCTGCCCAGTTAAGATTTTATGATCAGATCGCCCTGTGAGGTTACTTTCCATAGAACCCCTTTTTCATCCACAGGCCAGTGTCCTGCCTGAGGGGACAGGCCGGGTCCTGCCTGCTGGGTGCCTTTGCTATAGTAGCTATTGCTCAGGAAGCTGTGGTGTGGCCAGGGGTGATCTTGTCAGCCAGAGTTGGGCCCTTCAAGCCTTCCTTTGTAGCCTCTGGGCAGTGTGGCACTGGGTATACTCTTCACGAGGGGAAGAAGCCCTGTGTATCTGTGCTCAGTCAGCTCCATGTACAGGGGTAGGGGAGGTAAATTCATTCATATCACCTGCACTTTTGCAGAGCCTTGGTGACTGTTTCCTCCTTCCTGGAGTTAGCTTCTTAGTGGGAGGGAGGAGGTGACTAGGACCTATGGCATTACGTTTATTTCCTTCAATTCTTCTTCTTTTTTAAAATTTATGCATATTGGTGTGGTCAACAAAAGTACATAGGTTTCAAGTGTACAATTCTATAATACATCATCCATATATTGCATTATGTATTCACCACCCAGAATCAGTTCTCCTTCCATCACCATATATTTGACTCCCTTATTGCCTTTGATTTTGATCCTCTGATACTTCTTGAAGGAAATGAAGCAGGCTTCTGGAAACGTTAAGATTACTCTGATGGTTCCACATTAATCTAGCAATTAAAATAGCTGCAGATTTTAGCAACTGCCCTCTCCCCCCATTATCCCTGAGATATAAATAGAATTGGAAATGAAAAGTGATTCTCAGGGCCGCAGAATCTGCTTCATGTCCATTTTTCTCTCCAAGTCTCCTTTGCCTTTCCAACCTGGTAAGATTCTGCCCTAAAGCAGATTTACTCCAATGACCCAAGTCAGGATTTTAGTCACTAACGAGGGCCCCTGTGCCCAGGCCCTCAGTGCCCCTGGCACCAGTTAATGACTTCCTGCAATCATTAAAGCAGCAGTTCTTTTTTTTTTTTGAGGGTTTTATCCTTAAAACAAATTTGTTTATAAACAAAAGAGGCATGCTTGTGACATCATGGGGCTTTATGCAAATGATTAATCACCTGATAGCAGCACAAACAAAATTACCACAGGGTCTCTTTCCTAAAGCTGGTGTGTGACTCAGCTTCTCCATCTCCTCCCCTAAGGCAGTTTCGCAGCTTTTTCCTCAGCTCTTTCCAGACTCCTTAGGGAAGCCCAGGGCCACCCTTAACCTTTGCCTGTGCTTGCAGCTCTCAGTGGCTGGGGAAATGAGTTGGAAAGGGATGAATCTAAACTCGCAGGAGCTCTCCCGCATCCCAAAGCAGACAGCACTTAAGCCTGAGGCTGAGAGGAAGTGACTTCAATTATACATAAGTGCCTTGGAGCAGAACTTGGGGAGAGTGTTCAACATGTAGAATGTTGGGATTATTGTTTAGAGTAGTTAGTATTAAATGTTGATTCTCGAAATAGAGACAGAGGTAAGTCCCTAAAAGTTTTACTTCCCAAATTCTTTCTGAGTTCTGTTTTATAAAAAGGGGGATCTCAACTGCCTTTTCACATTAGCATTGGAAAGTTGAATTCTCTGCATAGGTGCCTGCATCCAGAATCAGGTGAAAACCGAAAGGAGAATGGGTTGGTGCAGACAGGACTTGAGGAAGCACAGCAGTGTACAGGTTTCCCAGCCATGGCATTGAAGGGGCACTCAGACCGGCAGTGGTGCCTACCTTTTGGTCTTTGTTTAGAACACAGACAAGAGTCTTATTAATCCGCTGTTTAAAATAGAAACAGGAGTATATTAGTTAATAAAGGATCGCTAAGATGTGATAATTTGGGAATGTTACATTGGTTAACCTTTGCTGTTTAAGATTATGGTGTTAAGTTGCTTCTGGATCTTAAAGAGATACTAAGTAAAAGGAAGTTGTAATGTCTTGTAGTCCATTCAAAATGTGGTTAAATCAAGCACTTTTGATCATTTCTGGGTAAATACCTCTTCAAGAACAGGGTTTATTTCAGCAGTTGAATAGGGTTTATTTATATCAGAGAAAAATCTGATGAAAGAAACAAGCAGTAGTTCATTTTTTTGGAAGCTCAGGGAGCCTTCGGGGACGTAGTAACGCTCGTACTTTGAGGCCGGTGCCTGTGTGGCCACTGGCCTGCCACTTCTCCCCTCCTCCCGCCCCCTGCAAGAAAAGAGAGAAATCCAGGTCCAATGGAAGCACATGTGCTTCGAAACAGATGGGAGGCCAGGTGTGCCTATCAGTCCAGGTGATCCATGAGTCAGGCTGGATCCCACAGCCCCGTGACCTGACCTTGGTTGGGGGCCGTGGGGACGTTCTGTAGGGAATGGACGTCCACACCGTTCTAGGTCAGCCTCCCCTGATTCATAGGCTGTTGAGTAGCTTAAAACTAATGTTTCCCTCAGCAGCATGGCCATTCCTACATGTGGATCCTTCTGAAAGGTTATTGCTTAGTTTGTCTGGTCTGTGACCCTGAATGGACGGGTGGGAGACAGGGTTTTAAGGAGCAATTTAGGTTCATTCCACTTGGTACTTCAGGGACGCACCACACTTAGATTGGCTCCATGGCTTGAATTTGCATTGGCTTTTCCCATTTGTTTGTCAGGCTCAGAGCTTGGAAGGTGGCAGTACCCCTCGTCCTCAGCAGCAGCCTTCTCGGATGAGTGCATGCGTACTTGATGCCACTGTGCTGTGCATGAGCATTAGGCCCCGGAGGCCATCTTGGGGTGTGTTCTGCAGCCAGTAACAGGCAGGAAGCTGTGGAGAGGCAGTGTGGCTCGCGAGGTGTCAGGCCGTGCAGCAAGCCTCAGCAGCTTAGCCAGGCAGACACCACAGAGCTACCTCTGCATTTGGACCCTAGGGCATTCCAGCGGTGGCCTGCCCAGTGTGGCCCAGGCTGTGAATTTGGAGAGGGAAGTTTATCTTAGAGGCTTAGGAACTTGTCTGAAACTGACACACTAGTCTCCTGCCATAGATTGCTGACTAGGGTTATAGTTTTCATTCCTGTACTTCCACTTGACTGTGCTTTTAATGGGACTTAAAAAACATTGTTTTAAAAACTGTACTTGTAGCCCAGCTCTTTTTGGCTCCAGGCCAAGTTATTCTGTGTGTGGCCTGGTGCTACAAGTGCTATTTTCAAATCATACTATACAGAGGGATGTGCCAGTCTTCTTTCTGGGCACCCAAGGAAGCCTTGAAATCAGGTGTCAGTTGAAGCTAAGGCTCTGCTGAATGGAGTGTTTAGCTCCTAGCATTAAGCATTGTCAGTTTTAAAGTTCTTGCCCAAGGGTTATCCTGAGTATAAGAACACAGTGCTACTGACAACTAAATAAAGTTTCCACACAAGGCTGTGTGACAGAGAAAAGGAGAAGAGTGAGAGGACTCTTAAAGTTTTTAGGCACAGTCATCTTGCTGTCAAATGACAGGATCTGAAGGAGAGAACACTAAGATCTGGCACACAGTGTGTGATGCAGAGGCCGGCAGCAGTGGCCTTACCTGGGAACGTGTCAGAAATGTAGTCTCAGGCCCCACCTGACCTGGTGATTCTGTGTGCACGTCGGTGTGTATGAGCGGCTCTGCGCTAAGGGAGCTCTCTGCAGAAGGTACAGGGATGCTGGCGTTAGGTCACCAGAACAGATGAGCTGTGTATGTACATGGAGGCAGCAGAGCTCGGTGGCAAGAGTGTCTCCTGGCTTTGTGACCTGAGGGGAATCATTTAATCTCTCTGTGCCTTACTTTTATGCTCTATGAACTACGGCCTATGATAGTACCTGCCTCTTAAGATTGTTGTGAGGATAAGAGGGGTATGTAATACACTTAGAACAGTGCTTGGCACTAAGTGCTATTATGATTGGGATTTACGATCAGCCTCTGTAGCTGCTAGGGCACTGGTTAAGCAAATTTATAAACTAAGTTTTACTTAAAAGACAATGGAATCTCAAGACAGAAAGCCACATATTTATAGCCGCCACCCCCCCCACCCCACCCCCCATCTCAGAGCCTGCCTTAGATGGTTGTGGTTCCTGTGTTCACCGCAGACAGCATAGAGAGTCTGGGGTGGGACACTGGTGTTCATAAAGCTCCTCAAAGTATGTATTTTTTAAAAACTTTCTTAGATTAAATTTGTTGGGGTGACATTGGTTAATAAAATTACATAGGTTTCAAGTGTACAATTCTACAGTACGTCATCTATATACCACATTGTGTGCTCACCACCCTAAGTCAGATCTTCTGTCAGCATATATTTGACTCCCCAAGCATTTCTAGTTCAGCAGTGGGACTCAGGCTTTCAAAAAACAGAACTTAGTCAGATGGAAGCAAACTTGACAAAGGCACCAAGGGGTGGCTGCCTTTGAATTGCACACAATATCTGCTACACCTGCATCGAAACCCCTTGGGTAATGGTAGTGAGGAGATGGTAAGACAGGTCTCATCAAGGTCACCCTTGACATGACTAAGTGGGGCAAAGGGAGTTAGTTGTGGCAATCGCTGTAGCTGTTTTCCCCTTAGCCTCATTCTGAGGAGTCGCAGGGAAAAGCAGAATTCCTCGGGGGCATTCCCAGCTACCAGGGTAAAAGTCTTCTTGAGAGATTCAGCTACTTGTTCAAGCCCATTGCTGTTCACTCCATTTCCTGGTGTGTCACTCTGCTTCCTGACCGACCACATGGCTCTTAAAGATAAGCATCTCAGAGTAAAGCAAGGCAAAGCAAAACAAAACAAAACAAGGAAGACAAGTATCTATGTTCCTCTGGCAGAGGGACTGGCAGAAGGACCTGGCTGCACGGGGACTCATCTGGCATTTTAAAACATACTGATGCCTGGGTCCTACCTCCAGAGATAATGATTTAATTGGTCTG